>NC_134477.1:54311866-54359352 GCF_964194025.1 Convolutriloba macropyga
TAATAATAATAATAATAATAATAATAATAATAATAATAATATTAATAATTACAACAATAATACTAATAATATAATGAATAGTATTAGTAATAATAATAATAAATACTATTTTTTGTTATCATTTATCAATTTTTAAAAAGTTGAATTTTTTCAAAAAGTAAACGTTTGATTTGTTGTGCCAAAGTGAAAAAATTCAACGAAATTTTGTCAACTGTTTCCGCGATTGCTCACTTACAGGCACCGTTGAAAATTTTGAAGAATATTTTCGTAATCAAAGCAAATATTAACCAAATATTTTTTTACCTAAAGTCAGTAAGCTCTTATATCTTAAATCTGAAAGCATGACATTTTGCTGCCAGTATGTTGAAAGGGTTAAAGCGACTTATGGTCAATGCTGGAACTTGCCGAAACCACATTCATTTGAAGGGTATTTACAATAAACAATAGATTCTGAAAAAATGGTTTTAATTATTAATATTCTCATCATGCGGCCCAATGGCGCCTTTTTCTAATAATGAAAATCAAATACCTTTGTTTGTTACATATATTTATGAAGAGCATGCGACAGATACAATGATTTTCATGTTGCTCAAGCATTTTTTTTTTTACATTTTGAAAAGAGCAGTTTTAAAAAAATCAGATATAGTCAGTCCCATAAAATTGCAACGCTATCGAACGTTTCAAAGGTCAAAGTTCAAATTTAAAACATGGAGATATCTAGCAAAACATCGCTCATTTGCATGCCATCAGTTTTTCGAACGTTCGCTTGCGTTGCAACTTTATGGGACTTACTATACGAACATCACTAGCGCAATTTGCTATTTCTGGGACCGCTTTTCTGTCTCTCTTTTTTTTAAATAATTAATAAGCGGAAGATTTCTCTTTTAATTGCGAGTTAGGAGTCTTGGCTTTTCATTTCAGCCTATTTGACTATTTGTTAACTATTGAGATTAGTAACAGTGGACAACAGTGATGTTATGGAGAAGTTCAACAAGAGGTTTGGACAAGAATAACGAAATCTTGTCAACACTTTCCGCGCTTGCTTAGAAACAGGCATCGTGGAAGAAATTTGTGAATAATATTTCCATAGAAAAAGCAAATTTATTTAAGTATTTTTTTTAAAAGAGTCCGCGCAATCTTTAGAAAAGTGACCATGAAAATATATATCAAATTGGAGTTGAATACATTTACACGAAATTGTCATTCCTATTCACGATCACGTTTTCGGATTGCAAGCAATTTCCGCGTTTGCTCTGTAGAGGAATTTAGAAAGGAACTCAAATTAAATTAATTGAAGCGGTTTGCTTGACATTGAATTTAAACTGTTACATCTGCAAAAAATTTCTATATTTCAATTTTCGATTGTTTTTCATTAGTAACTCCGAAATATTATAAGAGTAATTGTGATTATATCACAGCGCACATTAGAACAAGGGCAAAGATTTGTGTCAAATTTTATCAATCCGACTGGCACAATAATAGAAACTGCCGCCCTGAAGGAGTAATTTCAGAATATGAAGTGTTTTAGTAGTTTTTTTTACTAGTTAGGTTTGTTTTTGAAAATGAAAGGCTACTTAACAAACCTTTTACTAATTAGTTTTCATTTCATTTTTTCAAAAGCAGTATCATTGATAAATATTAATAAACACTACCAAACAACAGACATTAAATGGATTCAAATTGTTTCGTTTCCATGATTCAAACAGCAAACGGTTTTTAAAATGTCCATTTTCAGCATTGTGATTATGCTTGACAGGAGATGTACCAGGTTTCACAAGTAACTAGCACAGTCCGTTTAAAAAAACTTGGGGGGTTTTATTATAATTGAGAACATTTATGCTGAGAGCAGCTATATTGCGCTACGAGCTAGCAGTGTGTTTTTGTTTGGTCTCATTTCGCCTACAGCTCAAAATTGCTTTACAGCATCAAAAGTAAGGAAAGAGTTTTTTAAACATTGCCCTTGGCCCCTCTGGTACAATGGAAAATTGTGTGCTATAGAATACTGACTTGTATGTTGTTCACCTGATGCTATTTTGCCTCCGTCTAGAAAGGATGTAAATTTGTTCATGTCGCCCATTTTACTTGACTATTCCTTCTCTTCACTAACCTACCCTAATTCAGTTGTTCATCTCTAGCTCTCCTTTTGAACCTCAAAGAAATTCGAGTGGAAACGTATCAATTCTAAGAGACAAATACACTAAGAGACAAGTGGATTTGTATCAACTTTCCACTACAATTTCTATAAACTGTGATCGTAGGCATCACATCTGTGTACAGTTTCGTGCCACGAATCCAAACTGTCTAAACTAAGCTGCACTAGCAAAACAATTGTTAGTCTACCTAACGGAGTATCACATGGCGCAGTAAGCACCAGAAGAACAAGCTCTTCTCTGGATTGAACCTTTTCGGGAAAGAATTATTATGGAACCTCAATTATCTTGGTAAAGGTGGCGGATCACTTGAAAGTTAGCTAGTATCGCAAACCAAGGAATTTCGATCGATATTTCACGCGAGGCATCTCGGGATAAATTAACCCTACCACCAGAACCGATCTACGAAGAGGATGTGGACACAATTAGAAAACTCGGAATGAACAACTAAAGAACACACGGCTAAAAAAATATCAAATGAGTGAGGCTGCGGAAAACTTGTTTGCGAACAGACCCTGAACATTTTGTGACAGCAAAACAGTCTCCTTTTCCTATCTTAGTTAGGCACAGAAAGCTGTAGAATTTCGGTTAACAAGAACCAACTGGAGAAATTGACCATATAACAGCAAAGAAATTGTGGGATACTCTGGACAATGTCTTCACAAAACTAAGAAACATAACTTTTGACCGCTACACCTTTTTTTAACATTGAACCAGTTCAAGGTAGAAGCAGTTGAAAATTTTTACGGGTATTCGCGAGATCTTTTCTTTAATTGTGATCTCAGTAGTCGTTTGCATCGCAAAAATAAAGGATGAAAAAAATTCAACGAGAATTCTAAAAGAAACCGCGAAATCATAAGAGGGCGCTGCAATTAGCCACCAATTTAGAATTGGGTATAAAAAACCAAGTTAGAGTTTTCAGAACTTCTGCCAACAAGGTGACCCGATCAGACCTCAGCTCAACTGTTAACAACACTCAAAAAACGTGGAACAATTCTGGTACGAATCCAGGTGATTCTTTGCCGACTATCTGCTCTAACTCTGGCAATAATTGGTCTCCTGGTCATTGCCAAAATTTGTCGAACAATCATTTCGCCAAAGTTTGTCGAAAATCACAAAACTCTATGAAACCAAAACCCAAAGTCGACAATGTAGAAGACGTTTAATCCAAAGCTGCCACAGTAAGAACATCACCATTAGTAGATGAACAAATAGATAGTAGTTGATGAAATAGATAATTTGATAAGAAAGCACAATACGTATGATGCAAACTGTGATTTTGGTTACAATGATCTCGAAGACAACTGTGTGGCAAATATCACAGACGCCAAATTCGGAACGAACAAATAAGGAGCACATGGCTAAAAAAGTTTCGAAAGAATAAGGCGGCGGGAATCTCTTGTGGAGACAGATTCTGGAATTGTTGTGACCCCAAATTAATCAATATAATTTACTAATATCTACGATGCTAAATATAACTCTGATTACAAAAACAACTGCGTACCAGTTATCACAGTCGGAAAGATCAACTAAAGAACACACTGTTAACATGAACAAATGTCAAAAGTGTGAGCCTGCGGAAATCCTGTAGGGCAACAGACGCTGGAAATTTTGTAACAGCAATGCCGTCTCCTTTTCTTTCCTTAGTCTAGGCACAGACTGCCGTAGATTTATTGGTTCACAAGGATCAACTGTCAAAATTGACCATAAAACAACAAAAAAGTGTGGGATACTCTCGAGTATGTCTTCACAAAACACAAAAACGTAAACGTAGCTTTCGAACGCTATACTTTCGGACGCTATACTTTCGATCGGTAAAAAGCAACTACTGGCTGGCCAAAGACGTCAAGGTCACAATAGTAGAAGAGGGACATCAACGAATCATTGCATGTGGCTTCTTCTTTTAACTAGGAAAATTTTTGAATCAATTAAAGAGTAACTTAAGTGTTTTGCATTATCAATGCCCAATCAAATCACAAACAGCACACGATTTTTTAGCTCTCTTTTCTCGTAATGGAAAGCCCAGCAAACACACTGTCAAGTCAACATTTCAGAAAATTTCATCCTAACTCACCAGAAATGTCGACGAGTACCAATTAACCTTCAGGCATTAATAAACATCGAATTTCCAAAAAAAATGACAAAGAACAGATCATAAGACTCAATAGCTGTACAGATAAGAACTTCATGTCTCCTATTGTTATTACTTTTAAATTGAAAAAAAAAATGTTTTGGTTTGGTTTGGTTTATGTAATACTACGTAAATTTAATCATAAAAATAAGTATCAGATGCCTATTATTGAAAAACTGAAAGACACAACTCAACAAAATGTTAAAGCAAACACCTCAAATGAAACAGCAAAATTTACTATTCTGGATTTAAAGTACGCTTACAGCCAATTAACTTTGGACACAGAAACGTTAGTAGATGATCTAAAAAAGATTACCTAAAATTAGTCTATCAATGCCCTAAAAAACTCGACGAGGATAACTTTTGAATTAACTTACCAAAATGTAGTTTCGCAAAAAACAAATTGATTGGCTGCGCCATAAATTTAGTCAGTCACGCATATCTGCGTTTGAATCAGAAACAAAAGCAAAGCTCAATCTTTCAGCACCTAAGAACCTTAAACAATGAAGCTCAATCTTAGGTTCAGTACATTACTTAGGCGAGCCCATCCCCTATTTTTCGCAAATATTTCCTCCGCTACGCCTTATTTTAAAACAGAACAAAATTTTTAAATGGAATGATGAATTAGAATTACACTTCAAACTCATTTAAAATCAGTTACCAAACCCAACCAGAAAAACACATTATATTCTGCACTTGGAAACTCTTGTCAGACGCGACGCATCATGTAGAGGTTTAGGTGTTGTAGAACAAAATTCATCAACAGGCTGGCAAACAACAGCTATCACATCACAATTCCTCAATAGCAATGAGAAAAGATATACTGTCAATGAATTAAAACTGCTGGGGGTATTCTGCTCTTTAGAACCTTTCAACTGTTATCTATTTGGAATGTTATCTACTGTCATCATTGATCACAGAGCATTATTATCAACCATAAAACATCAATACAATAAAGAATATAATAGTCCCTAACACGTTTTTTGGACCAAATCTTACCTTTTAATTTTGAAATCAAACATATACCTGTTGCAAAAACTGGACTGGTAGATTAAATCTCTCTCCCATCCAACCAAAAGTCAAAAAAGCAAACAAATATTACAAGGAAAATTTGGTTGCAACAAATAACTGCAATTGTGACGCCATTTCCCCAATTTATATAATATCCGCACCATCAAATTGACAATAACAGCACATTAATGCGGTAAACAAGGCACATTCTAGTTTCACTAATACTCAGCAAACAAAAAATTCCGAATTGTTTTGGCCTCAAATCGTTGTACTGAACTGTTGCTTGATTCTCTTCCGGCAACTGCAGCACAAATCAAACCTCAAAAAACTCAACAACATGAGCAAAAGTACTCTATCCGCACAAACTTGATCAACAAAAGAAAAATTCAACACGCTCTCTGAACGAGGAGCAAGCAACACCAAACTGGAAACTCTCAAAAGAGGAAGTGTTTGGGATAGCCTATCTCAACTCTTCACGAAAGGCTTCCTTGCAGTACTAACTACAAGAAATGCTGTTCTCAGGGAAGTATGGGATTGTATATTGCAAAGCGACGGGCAAATCTGCACCGATGCCAACCCATTTATGCACTCGCAGTGGCGTGACTTTCATCTACGGTAAAGGAGCCTGTGCACTGACGAAAGTGTAGCAATATCAAAAACGTTACAAGAGGCAAGTCTGGTATCCCTCAATTCAACCCATTCAGGAACTTGGGGATGATTTTCCCCGGCGAGTACGCCTTCTGGTCTTATATGCACCGCAAAAAATTAAATGAAGCGTCCAAATACAAACGCTGTACACTTATAGGTAAGAAACTTAAGCCTGTAATTACTGCATGAAAATGGAAATCAAATAAATTTTTTTTCGAACCTGATTAAGAAATACAAATAGATTTTGAAGGTCTGTTAACGAATGAAAAAAATCCAGATACAAGTTTTCAGGCAATATAGATCGGTTCTCCAAATATGACAGTAGAAATAATGGAGACAGTCAAAAAAAACCAATGGTACCAACGTTGTCAAATTTTGAGAAGAATGAATTCACATTCACGGTGTGCCACGAAGTATTCGTTTAGATCAAGCTCGATGCCTGATAGGGATTAAAGTTAAAAACTTTTCTAAAAACAATAATTATAACAAAATAATTGCAATTGCAAATGACCATCCAGCTAGTGGATCAGTAGTACGATTGATATATACTATTCAAAGGCACTTAAGTTGTATAAAATTAACAAGTAAAACTAACACGTTTTCATAAAAAGATTCAATAAAGTCAATAGTATATACATTGCTTATCTGTAAACAAAAAACAACAAACGCAACACCTTTCCAGGCAATTTTTGGGAGAATACCCAACACACCGCTAAGCAACATACGTACTACACCAAATTAGACAAATCTAACATATGAAAAAATTTTTAACCATTATTTAGACGCAGATAAGGTTCCCGTAGAAGATTACCTGGATGACAACGGAGAGGTCTCAGAAAAAAGAAGCAACATCATGATCAAAAATGTCGTGACGAGTGCCCCGGTAGACAGCGGACGACGCTATAGTGCTGAATAAATTGAATCAGGTTTTCAATTTCTTTTACACCCTAAGATAACTAAACCTATTCCAGGTGCGGAGACATTCTCAGAGTCAAAAATCGCTAAAAGTATTACCAAAATATTCAAGAAAGATCTTCGTGGTTTGTGTGACACTCGTTTCCCTGGTAAATCACCAACAACTACAGTAACCATAGAGCCCGCAGTTCAAGAAATACGGGTATCGGACAATGATATCGCAAAAGTTGGGACAAAGGCTGAAGGAAATGTTCAACTGTAGAAGTACAAAGTAGGATAAAACAACCGAGGAAAATTTCTCCCAGCATACAAAAGACCTGAAAAAAGCAGGAAACACTAAGATTCGCCACAGACAGGCCAACATTATCACCACACGTTTAGTATTTTTACCGCACACTGTAATATTTCAAAAGCAACGTCGGCTCGCAAACCATCAAATCCCCAACCACTGGTCACATGTCTACGAAATACACCCAATCCACACACCTCTGCTGCATCGTCCAATGCTACACCTTCAACATCGACTGGTGAACAAATCAGAAAACCTCTTCATAATATGACTGTAAAATTTCCATCTCTTCGTTCAGTGAGTCCAAATCAGTTCCGGTCCCGAAAACATAGTGGACTGAAATTTCTGTCATCGCAACTATCAAACAGATGGAAAACATACTACCACTAGCAGAGGAAACAGACTTCAAACTTTCTCTTGTCAGTCCACCAGATCCAAGAATACGGCCAACAATTATGAAAGGAGCTCAGCATGTCAGCGTTTGACGCTGAAAATCATATCTTTTTAAAACTATATTTCTCTATTTCAAATTCCATAATTCAATTTCAGTTTCATTTAGCTGCTTTCATTTTTATTTTCATTCCCTTGCATACTGTTGAATTCCGTCATTCAATTGTAACACTTTTAATGTTACGTTTCATTTCAAGTTAAAAGTGTTTTCACTTGTTTTGTTTATTCTACAAATTCATTAACGTACAGTGGAAACTCGCCACAATTCCGTTTTCAATTTCCAACGTCCTCTCCTTCTAAATGTACTGTTCACAAAAATTTACTATCAAGTGCAATACATTTAAATTACAAATTATCACTTGTCATGATAACAAGCAATTATATAGTTTTAGATATAATAACCAGTAAATATTGTAGCTAATATGTATTCATATTTTTTTTTGTTTATTGATGCACTCTTAACACTTTGTACGTTTTCTTGACTTCTGCTTTAAAATATTTTTAGTCTCAAAAAATTGCCTAAATACCGGATATGTGGTAAAATGGGAAATTGTCTACCATATAATTGATTTCAATTCACTGAAGTATGGTATACTCGTGACATAAATGTTATTCACCCCCTGCTACCTTTTTCTCCGTCTGGAAAGGATGTAAACCTGTTCATGACGTTCCAATTTATTTGACTATTCATGATCTTCACTAAATTATACTAATTTAGTTGTTTTTCGCTCTTGTTTTGAGCCTAAAAAGATAATTCGTGTAGAAAAGAATCAGTTCTTCAAGACAAATTCTCAGAGTGAATTTTCATCAGTTTTCCACCACAATATCAATAGAATGTAATCTGAACTTTCTCATCTGGATACGGATTCGTGCCGTGAACCCAACCTGTCTGAACTAAGCTGCCCAAGCAATACAATTGCTCGTCCACCTAAAGCCCGCTTTCATAAATATGACATCAACTGAGTTAACACTGAGTTCATTGGTAGAATTTTTGACATATTCAGTTTGAATAGCTGACTAATTAATTTCGAACCTATCAGCAAGTTAACGAGATTTTTAATTCTTATATATCCACACTTTTCTTTGGATATCGTCAACAATTAATGGCTCAACACTACTGAAGGTTGCTACGCTAAAAATTTTATTAATGGATCGCCATTCTGTACAAAACTTTGAAAATCTTACGTACCGTGTTTCACTACCAATTCCTTAAGTTTTTTTAAAGTGAAAATCTTTTCGCAAGAATTCTGTTTGTCAGCTAAATATGCTTCAAAACTTCAAAAAAAAAATGGCAAGATTTTTTGTGAAGCTTTTCATTTTTTTTTCAAATTTATGTTGCTGTTAGTCACAAAATACGGTATTTTGTTAAAATCAACATTTACTCAAAATTAAGTTTGCTAAAAATTCAGTGTGGATGTATTTTGGAAAGCAGCATCGATCTGATAAAAAAACCGTCCAATCAAACCTAATTTTTGTAACAATAGTAATATTTATCCTCCACCCTGCAATTTCAAACTAAGAAAAAAAGTTCAATGGCTCGTGTTTTGTCCCTATAGTGTCAAAAAAATAAATATTTATTAAAATCAAAGGAGTTCGAATAAATTTGTGAAAAACCAAAAATAGAGCGTTTTTTTCCATTTTCTTTGTGCTTAGCACATGAGCTTAATCTTTGAATTTTGAATTTTTAAAAAATTTTGTTGACATTAAAAAGATTTAACAATTGAATAAGTTTCGGGTTCCACATTAGATTGTTTAGTGTCATCAGACTATGGGGGTTTAAATAAAGAAAAAGACGTTTTTCTCTCAACATAATCCAGAATATTAAATTTTTTTAATTTTCTTTTGGCCAAATTGTGCGCCCGACTATGAGTTTGAAGCGAGCGGCCATCCTGCTACCATTTATTTCAGAAAATATTATTTCAGCAGATAAAAAATCCAACAACTTTTTTCTTTTCTGTTTAAGAAAAGTCAAGTTTGCTTGGTTTAATTTAGTCTTGATCATGTCATTATGCTTTTCTTAGCGTTCATATTTTATAACAAATCGGTGATCGGCCAAAAGAAGGTCAGTGATTAAAGTCTAACTGACAGAGGTACGAACGTCCAATTTATAGAAGCGCAGTGTAAAGAGACTACAAATTTATCCATGATCTGCAATGGAAATTGCAGAAATTATGTAAAATCTACGGTCCGAAGAAATTGAAACGCCAAAATGGTCAAGACATTGAACAAGTCAAATTGGTGATGTTAACGCCCGGTTTCTAAAAGAACAAATCTGAACAGACTATGGTGGTACAGTTTTAGAGGCTCGGGTCAAGAAATTTTCCGAAAATTATGCAAGAAATGCGCTGAAATGCGCTGATTTTTCCAAAAATTCAGCGCAAAAACCTTACATAGCGGAGGTGATAAGCATGCAGGAAATCAGCGTCTGAAAGAGATTGATGTGAAGTCCGAGCTTAGAAAAACCAAAAACATGTGAGAGCTACGTTTAGGCACGTCAAAATTAGGGTTACGCTTGGAAATGCTAAAATTAATAAGTTATTTCAACTCATTTTGAAGTAAGAGAGCAAAATGACAACATTTCTAGACAAAACAAGGATTTTTTTGATCTACTCTGTTTCCCCCCAGTGTTTTTTATGACCCCCAGTTACAAATTATGAGTTGTTTTTTAACACGTTATTATATAAAAATAACGAACGTGCGCTTAGGGGTCACAAAAAATTTAATGCACCTATGGCGGGGGAGGGGCGAAACAGAACAGATCCGGATTTGCTAATGTTCCCCAGGTTGAGGTCCCCAGACTGATAATCCATATGTCCAGCCCTAACCAGAGAAAACATGTCTATGTCCAGACTACCCCAGATGGAACGTATCTGTGCCAGACATAACCCAGACAATGTATCTATGTTTTGAATCTAAGCGTTCAAAACATTTGTGCGTTCTTCGTGCGTTCAAAAGTCCCTATGTCCCTACTTCGTGTATTCAAAATCACATATGACCAGACTTTCGTGCGTTCCAAACCAAAATTCGTGCAATAAAATTCTCAAAATCTTTGCGTTTATGTTCAGACTATCTTGCTTTCAAAACCTCTATGTCCAAACTTTCGTGCGTTTAAGTCCAGACCTTTTGCCAGTTTTAGTCATATAAATTGTACACAACGTTTTCATAATGTATTCTTTTAAATTGTAGATATCTTAGGGTGATGATTGTGTTGAAGTGCGCCAGCAGTTGTTGCCTTCAAAATAATAAAAGGTGCTCTATGAAACTGTTGATTGAAGTGCGTGCTAGCCACCCAGTATTTAAAGATTGGTTTTGTAACTTCAGCAATGGTTTATAATTGTGGGCGTGAAATTGTCTAAAACGAAATAAAATGTTGGATGCGAATTTTCCTGCGTCCGACGTTTTGTTTATGCAAACATACGCTCATCAGTTTATGTCATTCTTGTTTCCACTCAAAAATTTTCGTTGCTTATGTTCTGACATTCGTGCGTTCAAAGTTACCTTTGCCCAGACTATAGTGCGTTCATTCGTGTTTCCAGACCGTGTAATTTTGAACATACGACGCACCCCTTGTGCGTTTATTTTGGTCTGGATATATCGATTTTCGGTCTGGGACCTCAGCCCGGGTCGTCAATTAGGAATAGTTCAGGAACAAAAATTTCAAAAATTTTTTATCATTATTCAAGGAAACGTTGTTGAAGAGATCTGAACCAGCAAACATCCACTCGAAACGTTGTAAAGTTCGTTGATCTTCCTTCTTTTTTCTGATTTATCTCAACTCAACCAAAGGATAGTTTAGTTTGATATATAAGAAGGGTTTTTTCTTTGAGGGGTGGAACAAAAGAAGAGCCCATTTGTCAAAGAATTCTTATTTTATTTTTAGTTTGTCCTATATTAACTCTTCCTTTAGAGATTATATATGCGCCAGGAAGGCGTTTATTTAAATTGAAAACCTGATGCTGGATTAGAAATGGCCAGGAAAAAGAATATCAAGCTTCCACATTTTTTTTGTTTGACGTGTCTGTGAAAGCAAAACAATCTCGCTATCTTTGAAAAACTTTAATATGACGATTGAGGGCTAATCGTGTCATCTTAGTTGCCTAAAACTTTCAATAATCTTTCAAACTCTCTGATATTCCATAGCTTGAGGAATGATTTTTTTCAAGCATGTATAGGACAAAGAGGCACATGTTTACGAATTTTATAATCATGGGACCATAATTAGATAATTAAATTACTCGCCCCGTGAACTCTGATGCATGGCTGTTTTGCTTTCGTTCCGCAGCTGTTCACAGACTTATTTAAGTTATGAATTGATCGTGAACAATTGTTTTTCATGTTTGAATAAATCGCAAACATTTTTTGCATATTTGTTGAAAAAGTGCATTTTCTGGAAACAAATTGTTTTTGAGGATCAAAGCACCTGGAAAACCTATCCAATGACCACAAATTATTGAATTAAGTAGAAGAAAATGACAATTTTATTTAACAGGGAATTCTTTTTAGATAACTCAATTAACAATTTGTATTAAAATTACAAAAACTCCGGAGCAGATTTTTTATTTTCACTCAAGATAAATGTTGTGTTACATGAAAAAACTATGCATTTTAATAAAAAAAACACCTAAATTTTAAAAGTCCCGACAAATACAGTACCTATTCGATCCGACTGTGGCATAAAATTCACCTAACTTATTATTCCCGTAGTCTTTAGACCTTATTGATGTGTCTTTACATACATTATTTCATTTCAATAATCATAATCTCATTTTGTAGAATCAAGTTACCTCTAATCTCTCTCAAGTTTTGGAAATCGATTCACAAAATAAATTTGATAAGACTCACCTCATAAAACATGGCGCACTCGGCCAACAAAAAAACTGGAATTCTTCGATTGGCATGCAATCCGTATGTATAATATCCTCATTGAAGCCTACCATACGTCGGGAGCGTAGCACAAGAAAGATTCTCAGTTTAGTTCGGACTGATGTATCCCCTTAGATAAACAAGGAGGCTCGGAAATGTGCGTACGCACATAAGGTTCCGACCCGCTCATCCACATTCTTGACTTAAATGGCTACCAACTGATGAAGAGAAAGAAAACTTTCAAAATAATATATATCGTTCCAAAAACAACCAGTAGATTACAATAAGGCCACTCTAGAGGGGCCAATAAAGGTTGTAGATGATAGGACTACTAGAGAGGACAATGCAAAATATCAATCAACAAACATTATTTACGACCAGAACTCGATGTCTATAATAAACAAATCATAACGAAATCAAACTCGCATGAGATAAAACCTAAACGAAACAATTTAATTTATACTTCAATAGAAAAAATATGGGACCTGTCCTCAATGCGACTGGCTAACAGGTTGACAAAAAAGAGCAAAGAGGTGCGAAGTTCAAAAATAAATTTCTTTTTTTTGAAAACAATTGTTTTCATCGTTATTAATATTATTAGATATCAACTTAAATCCCTTAAATGTTCATTTATGTCTCCATAGGAAGTTCCGTTATTCAGTGTTTAATTGCGCAAAATTTCAAAGCCAGTGAGACCTACGATTATTGTTCTTAATAAAAAACAAAAATCCTTTAAAATGTACAAATATAAAAAATCTCAAACATTTGTTAAAATCTCGTACTAACATTAGTAACAAAGGCAAAAAACACATGTTTGAAGCAATAAGTCAATAAGTGTTATAGAGATTAATTTATATTTCACTGGAAACGGGTTGTGACCTGTGTTTACAGAGACTGAGCTACAAATCGACTGCAAACTTGTTTAAAAAAATAACGAAGCTCATAAACCCAAATATGTTTTTGAAAACAAAAATATTTGAAAGCTATAACAGACTTGAGATTTCAACAGACAGTGATGGATTAAATTGCAATATCTCATAAAGCCAATTGGATCTGAAAATAAGGAGACTAATTAGCGAAACCACAAAATAACAAATATATAAAGAAGCCAGAACTTCAAACAATTTTACGAGATCACACAGTTCAAAGCACTATAATTATATGATTTTACCTACAAGAACTGTAAATTCTCATTTTCTTCTCATTTTAACGTCAAAGAGTCTTATAATAGGATTACATAGACGGCACAACAAAAAGAAACCAAACTTGAACATTATAGAAATCTCAAAAACTTTTTTATAAAATTAATGGTCGAATCAGTCACAGCGTTTAACTAAACTCAAAAAATATATTTGAATCAACAAAAGTAATTGAGACTTCTAATTGGTAAGATTGAGTTACCTGGTTACGAAATTGAAAGCAAAAAAATACAGTTGAAATAAATTGTTTTTTTTTCATATTTCATTTTCAAAGTCTGGGGAAGACTTTCTTTTTTCTTATTTCAATTTTAACGTTTGGGGAAGCAATGGACACCTATCGTTATCAGGTATATGGCGTACAAGAACAAAAAAAAGATAAACATAGGAAAAAGTGAAAAAAGGTCAATAAATTTTTGAGAGATAAATAAGTCTCAGCCCAAAAAGCATCATAAACTATATAACAAAAACAATTAACATATCCAGATACGCCTTTTGCCAACGCTGTGCATTGTTCCTACTATGCATTTGCTCAATTATACTGGTCAAAATAGCAATAAATTGACAAGGAAACAAAGCGAACTAAAAAGTGTGCAATTAATCTTAAAAATAAAAAAAGTGAAAACGGGTAATATCAAAACAATAAATCATGAGTTGAAAATAAAACCGCAGCCAAAATCAATTTGTAACTCACAAGAAATTGGTTTCCATCTGTTTTTACTGAGACTACATCCAAAATTGACGGAAATGGGAAAAATAGTGGTAAATTTCTTTATTCTCCAAGAATTACAAATTTTTTTTTACGAAAACAATTGGTCAGAGCCGTAAAAACCCTGAGTTTAACTCTGAAATCGTAATATAACCTCGTTAGGACTTTTATCTTTGTAAATAGTATCTGTCATTAATTGAGCCATAATTTGAAATTCTTGTAAAAAAAGAAAGTATACATAAAAACCTTTACATAGCGGAAATACTTTGAAAAAAGTCTATTAAAATCGGAAAAATTTTTTTATCGTACGGATCAATTGCGAGATCAAGATCAACCCAGATGTTGCTGCGCGTCTATAAAAATACTCATTTGTTCAAATGGTTGCGAAATAGATCAATTTTTTTATCAATAATATTGCAATAAAACAAGATATTATTATTCAATAATAGAACAAGATATTGCAGTTTGTCAAAAATAAAAATTTATTTTGTAAAATTATCGAGTTCAAATTTGCAAAAAACTGGCGAAATTATAATTCCAGAAGATTCTCTAAGCCAGAGGGTATACAACTAGCTTGTTTGTCAGTTTAAAAGGAATATGGCCGCAGTTTTAAGTTGTCTACTTCCAGCAAGTTTAAAGCCAGTGGGCTAAAAAGAAAGTTCCAAATTTCGTCCCGAAGAAAGTCAAAACTTGGAACTTTGAAAAATTTAGCCTAAATTCTAGCCAAATAATCGGATCGAACAAATCAGTAACCCTCCTCGATCTTATAGATAAAATCAATAACAGCTCAAATAACAGTTTGATTAAATAATACCAAAATTGACGAAAATTATGTCAAAAATACCGAAAATGTAAATAAAAACAGCTGAAATTACGTATAATATTCACAAAACTTAAAACCTCGATAGCTCCCTTTAAAAACGAAAATTCGAAAATCTTTTTCTTTCCATATTCTACGCTGGACGGGCTTTTTAATGATAACACTCACAACTCTCAACGATGAATATATAGATCGGCCAAAATTGACTGAACAAAAAAACCCATTTGAGTATATAGTTCCTTGCCCCTCAAGGGGGTCGGAACAATAATTTTTTTACAGCAAATGGTTTACGAATGCAAAATAGAAAAGACGATTTGTCGAGCCCAATTGAAAAGACTCATAAGAAATGGAATAGTTGCAAAGAGTTAAATTTCTCTTCGGGTATGAACCATGAAAAAAAACATGCAATCAAAACGCCTCCTCTTTGATGTATCTTTGTTGAGGTACGGATGGCCATCAAGTAAACGAAATCCAATTATCAATTTGTGTAAAACAGCAACCAAATACATTTTGATGTTTTCTGTAATGATAAAATTTCTGTCAAAATTCCTATTATAACCTTTGACCGATGCCTTTTCAGTGCTAGTAAACAACAAACTTAATTTTTGTAAAACTAACAGAAATCTCTGCGAGTCGCAAAATTGTTGAAAGAAAAATTACCTTATTCTCCGAAGCCGACTTAAATGAATTCACAGAAAATCGCTCTTAATGCGTTATAACGCACCCGCGTCACCAATATAGGTCCATATTAATAAATAAGTTTTGCTCTATATAAAAAGCCCTCAACTTGTCTTTTCTATGAGTTCCATTAAATTTCAGAACCAAATGTCCAGCTCGTCGTAAAACCGGCAGCGATTGCGGTTTTGGCATTCATTTCTCAGATCGAAAAATTACCTGCCAATAAAAAAAATGTGTTGAAAACCAAAAACGACCCAATGCCCAACTTTGAAACGCGAAACGCAGTTAAATGTAAAGAAGGAGATGAGCCCGAACAAGAAAATGAAGAAGAAATACTTTAAATCTCCAAGAATTCCGTCCCTATAATTGAATACAACTATTCATTTGAGATGACAATTGTGTATTAAACATTATAACAAACAAAAAATCAACTCCTGATCAAACTAATAAATTTTTGAGAAAAGGCCGAACGGAGGCTTAAGTAATTGTAGATTCAGGAACCGTCAGCGCAGTAATTAATGAACACTTGACCCATACAATCAATTCGAAACATTTTTCAGCATGACTCCGAAAGTTAAAAGTGAGAAAGCACATGCGCTAACTTCGAGCTAATTTCACACATCCAGATCAAGCTTTGGCGTGTAATTTACACTATTTATATAAGCTAATTTACTACGTATATTTGCCATCCATAATCAAACAACAGTAAATTGATATTCAAAACAGCTGTGTATTCTATGTGCCCCTCTAATCTCATCAATAGGTTTTGGGCCCAGACAACTGACAAGTGAGACAAGACAAGAGAAGGGTGGCCTGGTTGAGTGACAAAAAAGGACAGAGAAAGAGAGGGTGCCCTGATCAAAAGAGAGTGCCAAAGACAGGAAACAGAAGGAGAGAGAAAGAAAGAGAGAGAGAGAGAGAGAGAGAGAGAATGAGAGAGAGAGAAAGAGAGAGAGAAAGAGAGAGAGACAGAGAGAGAGAGAGAGAGAGAGAGAGAGAGAGAGAGAAGACAGTGAGAGAGAGAGAGAGTCAAATTCTGAACCTGTTGATTTAGTGAATTAATTTTATGCTTGATATTTATAAAGTTAAAGAGTAAAGCGCGCGTCAAAGCTTGATTACGGGTGTGTGAAAACCACTCGTGATTTAACAAAAAAAACTGTCGATTGAAACAAAAGAGGGTCGATTAAAAGAGTCCGTTTATTAAAAGGTGTAAAATCTATCTATAAAACAGATTGAACTTCCTAAAGCGATTTTGGTCAGAATCCCTGCAGGGCATGTAACATTGTGTAAACCATATGAAAACCTGCATAGTAAAAGATGATGCATAGAAAGCTTGCTGGAAGAATTTTGCGAAAGTTGGCCCATGCGTAAGAGAAAAGTTTAAACTAATGTTTGAGAAACTATCTGGAGGATCCGTCCTCATCGTGCTTAGTCGCAGTGGAGGAATCAGTGGCTATATTGGTCAATGTCCACTCCAACTTTGTCAAGGATACTACATTCTCGAACAAAATGGGTCATCTTTTATACTAGGTAGACAGAATTTCTCATATAGCCTTTGAAAAGCACTGCTTTCTAAACAATTTTACTTTGTATAGTGACAAATTTTTGTAGACTCTGCTTTGTTTTTAAAAAGTTTTAAGTAAATGTCGAAAAGTTTCATAAATAAAGACTGTCTGGTGGTCAATAGTTTTTCTTTTAAAAGACGATTATAACTTCGCGTTTTTCCAAAATCTAAATTACTTGCTTTTAAAATTAGGATAAAATTAGATTTGTTGAAAGGAAAATAGAAAACTTGTTAAGGTCTGAATTAAGAAAGACCTGTTTGGTGTTCTTTAATTCAGTGGTTTGAGATCTTTGTTCGATGGAGTGTACGGATAGATTTAATTTTAAAATTTTAATTTTACTTTATTGAACGTTTAAGCTTTTTTTCAAATTTTCTTAACACACAATAATAGCTCCCCTTTTTAACATGAATAGCAAAACAATTGACAAACTTTTCTTTAGCGGTAAAGAAGAAGACCTTGTCTTTTTTCCGAACAGTTTGAGGCGCGAATGTATGTTTTGAAGTTGAAACAAATTCTTGACGGCACTGTAGGATATAGGGAGTTTATACCTACGCTGAGGGAACGACCTTCAAATTGATGCGGCCGATAGAAAGGGAAAATAGATTTTTGACGAAAAACAGATGGCCATTTGGTATGAACTTGTTCAGTGCCTCGACAAGAAGTCATTTTTGTTTTTGCGACCATATAGGGGAAAAGGATCTGAAGCTTGGAGCGTGTTGTGTAAGAGGTTTAAAACTTTTCAGAGGCTGCGTTTACAAAAACTAATATCTGATTTAACAAATTTGAGAAACTACAATTGCGAAAGCATAGCAGACTATATTACTATTGCCGAGGACATGCAGTTAAACCTTTCCGAAGTCGATGAGTCCATAAGTGAAAAAATGTTTGTCTCAATACTTTTGAAGGGACTTCCTCGTGAATTTGAAAGTTTTTGTACTCTGGTAAAATATGGTCAAGATGAAACCCTGGATGAAATTAAAGCTGATTTGATAAATTTTGAAAGTGAGAAACGCAACGACAGAAACACAGAGCAATCAGAATCCGTTTTCGTTACCAATGATCGAACTTGTTTTAAATGTCCCAAGAGAGGACATATTGCCAATTTTTGCCGTGCACAACAATCGGAACCTAACAAAGAGAAACCTAATTCAAAAAAAGTTGTTTTACGTGCAAAAATTGGACAAATTGCCAAAAATTTTTTCACTTACAGGAAATTTGAATCCCATTCAATGAAAAATGAATGAAAAAATAATTCAAAAGAAAGTCAAAATTTAGTTTCGGAAGAACAAGAAGAGAAAAGTTTCAGTATTTTCTCGAGTGAGAGTAGTAATGAACATCAAAATTTTATCATTGACTCTGGCGCAACAAACTACATGATTAAAGATAAAGTAATTTTGCTAACCTGAATAAAAATTTTTCTGGCATAATTTACAATGCCAACAAAACGCACTCCGCAATATTAGCAAAAGGGGATGTTTTTTGCTTAAAATAGCAATGAAGAATTGAAAAAAAAAATCGTTTTAAAAGATGCTTTATTTGTACCCGATAACTCAAAAACTTAATTTCTGTTTCAAAACTTAGAGAAGCGGGTGTTGATGGTTCTGTAAAACTTATACTTGTTTTTAATAAAGTCTCGTTTCCTTTTGAAGTTGAAAAAGGATTGTTTGTGTGGAAAAATTTTCCTTGTTCTAATGAAAATTGCTTTAATGTTGACAGTTTACAAATGTGGCATGCAAAGATGGGACATAACAATTTTTCTGATTTGAGACGTCTGCCAGAATTTGTTGAGTGTATGAAATTAAGTGATTCAAAAATTGAGTGTTGTGAAGTTTGTGAGTTAAATAAGTCGAAATAACAGCTTGTTCCCAATGATTGTATGACAAGAGCGAAAAAACAATTTTAGACATTGTGCATACAGATGTCTTAGGAAAAAATTCTCCTGAGGATGTTGATGGCCATTGTTATGCCATTAGATTTGTATATAGTTTCAGTCTTTTCTTACAAGTTTACTTCATGAAAACAAGAGACGAGGTCTTGGATAAGTTTAAACAGTTTTCTGCTGATGTTGGAAAACCAGGAACTTTAGTTTCTGATGGAGGTGGAGAATACATTTCAAATGAGTTTAAGCGCTATTGTAGGAACCAAGGAATTCGTTTTGAAAACTCTGCTCCATATACTCCACAAGAAAATGGAAAAATTGAAAGAATTTGGGGAAATTCTGTTGCTATGGCTCACTGTTTCTTAGACAACGCTTGCTTGGACAAAAAATATTGGACGTATGCTTTGAACATGGTTTTCTACGTCAAAAACATGCTTTTGCATTCAGCTCTTGAGAAAACACCTTTTGAAATGATGTTCAGTGAAAACCCTAAATTATCTTTCGTCAAACGTTTTGGTTGTGTGGCATTTATGCATATTGAAAAACCATTTCGCAGGAAATTAGATCAAACCTCAAAAAAGGGAATTTTTCTTGGGAATTCTGATGAAAGTAAATGTTACTGATTGGGTTTCAAGAATAAAAAGGAGAACTCAAAAAAACTGAAGTCACGAAACGTAAAATTTAATGAAATTGAATTTCACTTTAAACAGAAGAAAGCACAAAAGTCCGTCGAACACATTGATAACGATTCAAATGAAGTTTATTTTTTGATTGAACTGGCTATCGATCCTTTGCTTCCAAAAAATGTTGATGAGGCTTCGTAAAATCCAAATTGGTTTGAAGCAATGAAAAATCAGTACGACTCTTTGGTTGAAAACTTTGTTTGGTCCTTAGTGAAAAATGATGAAAAACCAGTAGGAAATAGATGGCATTTTGCTTTGAAATTCGATCCTGATGGTGATATATGTCGCTATAAAGCTCGTTTTGTTGCAAAGGTTTTAGCAAAGTTTTCGGAAAAGATTTTTATGAAACACTCACCTAAAACTAGACTTTCAACCATTAGAATTTTGATGTCTCTGGCTATTTCTAACGATTATCAGTTAAAACAAATGGACATAAAATTGCTTATCTCAATGCTCCGATTGAAGAAGATGCAGTCATTAAACAACCTGAAGGTTTTGAACTTTTGGATGAAATGGAAAACCATTTGTTTGTAAATTGAAAAAGAGCTTGTATGGTTTAAAACAATCTGGAAGAATCTGGTTTTTGACTTTGAAGGCTTTCTTGATTACACTAAGTTTTGTTAACTCATTTCATGACGAGTGTTTGTTTATGAAAAGCAGGATCAAAAAATAATTGGTTCCCTTTGTTTGTGGGTAGATGACTTAATAGTTTGTGGCATTTCTGAAACATTTTGTGATTGGTTTTACGCTGAAGTTTACAAGAAGTTTAAAATAAGTGATTACTCAGATTTGACGTGGTTTTTAGGAATGAAAACTGAGAGGACTTCATCGGAAATAGAAATTAGCCAAGAGAAATACATAGAAAAAATTTGAGAGACTTTCAAAATGAAAGATTGTAGGCCAATTGGCACACCATTAGAAGAAAATAGTAAACTTTCAAAAAATGATTGTCCTCAGGAGGGGAGTGAAGAGCAATTTAGAATGAGCAAAACTATTTTACGAAGTTTGATAGGTTGTCTTAACTATTTAGCTTTGTCGAGTAGGCCCGATATATGTTTTGCTGCAAATGCTCTAAGTTCGTTTGTTGAAAATCCCGGAGAAGTTCATTGTAAAGCAGCCAAGCGTGTTCTTAGATACTTCAGAGGAACAATGAATCAGACTTTAACTTTCCGATGCTGATTGCGCAGGAAACATAGATAGCACGACGAGTACTTCAGGTTTTTGTTTTAAGTTGAGTGAGTCGTCTGGAGCAATAAGTTGGGGTTGTAAGGCCCAAAAGACTGTAGCAACATCAACTGCTGAAGCAGAATTTAACTCTGTTGTTGAGGCGGGTAAAGAAGCCATCCAGCTAAGTGGAATCTTGGAGGACTTAGGAATTTTCTGTAAACTACCTCTGAAAATTTTTTATCGATAATCAGGCTTGCATTGCCTTAAGCAAGCATTCAATGCATCATGGAAAAACTAAGCACTTTGCCATAAAACTGCACTTTGTGCGAGATCTGGTAGAACACCAAAAGCTTGAACTGTCATATTTGACAACAGAAAACATGCCTGCAGATATTTTGACAAAATCGCTTGGAATAAGAAAACACTCACATTTTCGTACATCTCTTCCTGGTGAAACCTAGCTCGAAAGGAGGGGTTTCAGCATGACTCCGAAAGTTAAAAGTGAGAAAGCACATGCGCTAACTTCGAGCTAATTTCACACATCCAGATCAAGCTTTGGCGGGTAATTTAAAATATTTAGATAAGCTGATTTACAACGTATATTTGCCGACCGTAATCAAACAACAGTAAATTGATATTCAAAACAGCTGCGTATTCTGTGTGCACCTCTAACCTCACCCTAATAGTAACATTTACTATTAATTTTTGGACAGATAAAACTAAAGGTACAACTAAAGACTTTCTCCAACCGAGCCATATAAACGAGAATTAAAATCAAAACATCAATCCAGAGGAACCGAGGCGTAAGGGATCTGGTCGTAATCACAATGTTAGGTGTTGGACATCGCTCAATGTTGGATGGTGACATGTTTCCGAGACTTAGGCAACTTTCTGCAAAAATGCCAACCTATACAATATGCCAACCAAGTAGATCAAGAGATGTACCCGATGAGAGAAGATAAATCACATCAAATTTTCTCAGCCTTGTCTCGCGAATCGGCAGGTCTTAATCACGTACCGCTCGAGCAAAATTTCGCCGAAAAGACACTCCAATTCTTCAAAAAGTACTCATGATAAAGTATTTTTTATTTCACAAGGAAATTACAAAACTGCAAACGTGCACCAATAAAGAAATTTTCTCTCCAATTTGAGCTTCTATCAAAAGAGATATATCTGTTAAATAGGCTGTTTACTCCAAAAATGCTAAAAAGCTGGTTTAGAAATATAAGTACTAAATGCTTGATAATGAAACCGCAGTAGATTTAATTTATCGAAGCCTGATTGTTTCGTCAGCAGGAAATGCAGATTTTTTCACAGCACTGGGTTCGCAGCACAAATGTTGTTAATTTAAATCACTGCTGGATGTAGCCCACCACTGTAATTTTTAAATTTTTTATCCAGCACATACCGGAATTTGTTGGTTTTAAACAAAGGATTATAGAGAAATGGTGTGCATGCAGAAGTTGAAAAGTCTATGGATTACACCGGAATAGGGCTAAGAACCGCATACTGTTTCACAGATGAATGAAAATGTTGAGTCTGTTTTGTGTATCAGAACATATGAAACATGTCTATTCCTGTCTGAAAAAAGATAGTGATAATCTCCTTATTAATATGTCAACATTAAGATTTTCAAAAGTCCCTTAAAACGATTTTGAGTTTTCATTTATATCATTAAAACAGTAAATCCATCAATGCTTAATCTAGTTATTACATTTACGACCCCGTATATTTCTATTAAATACAAAAGGAAAGCAGTCCGTGAGACTTGTGAAGCTTTATCCGGTAACGAGAGGAGAGGCTGTTGCTCCACTGCAAAATAGTGGTATTTCAGTTGTTTTGCTGCATTCAGAAGTAAATTTATTTCATCTTGGTGTTGATGTTGTGTAATTTTAAAGGGTAGAATTTGACTCATGAGACGTTTGTTCTGTTGTGTAAGAAGGGCTAAGTGTAATTCCTCGGAATGTGTGTCCGATTTTGATGACGTTTGACCAGTGCTCATTTTGTTAACTCCAGTGTCTTTATTCTAGTTTTCTTGATTATTTGTTGGAGTTGTGTTCACCGTTTTCTATATTTCAAATGTAAAAAAAGTATAAAGTCACATAAACTAGCTTTAAAGTTTTTTCTCAAAAGAGAACAGTTTGTTTTGTGTGATTTCTTTTTACGATTAGAGTTCGTTAACTCGCTGGTCGCAGCAGTTAAGGCAGACCCAATATGGGCTCCTTTTTCAGCCTTAAGGTATAAAGAGCTAGGGCCACTTATTTCTGCGTGCGAAGCAGGCTCACCTATATCTCTAAGACTAACCGACTCTGTAAATCACAGAAGATAAACTTCTATTAATACGATGGTAATAAAGTATAGCACCCGAGTCAAGTATATCTAAACTAACAGACTGACTATAGTTAGTGGAGCTTGCGCTTAATATAAGTGAATAGTGCTTCCTAGTCTATGAATGGTTGGATGTATACATCCAGTACTTCTTCTGCTACAAACTTATGCAGTAAAAGTTCTGCAAAAACAAAACTATACCCAAACCTGTTAATTAACTATTTCAAGTTTTACCATTTTAAAAAAAAATTACATTAAAAATAGCAAAAGAGTTGGATATGTGGTACACAATGACATTATGTATTTATTCAAGAATGTATAACTTCTACTTATCTCACCGAATACATCACTTGCTTGATCATTTTGTGACATAAATCATTTCAACGGATTTATTATTCCCACAGGCTGGAAAGTTCTTTGGGGGGTTTTTTCATAACTTATATCTTTTCAATAATCTTTATCTCAATTTACGTTCAGAATAATGATGGCGTTGTTCATAATAATTTTGTGTATTAAGCGGGCCTTATTTTTATATGGGAGCTTAAAGTTGACGGATTTGAGTGCAAAGGCAGAACTGACGAACAAAGAACCCGCTTTTGCGTAGAGCTAAAAGCAAAAAAATATATCTCAGACCGATAGCACATTTTAGAGAGATACATTTAAATATATAACCTGAAGTGAGATAACCTATATTTTTGAACACTATACTTTCAAAATTGACTCTAACCAACGTTTGTGCTAACCAACGACTTATAACCTCTACTTATCTTAACAAACACAGTATTTGCTTCGTCAGTCTATGACACGCAATATTTCAACTAAAATATTTTTCAAGCAGGCTGGAGAATTTATTCACAGGTTGATTCATGACTAATGTGGTTTCAATTAATCATCATCTCAATTTCCTTTCTGAATTCATGTTTCCTCTTATCTCTCTCAATTCTTAGTAAATTTAGTCGAAATGAATTTGCTCTGAAATTTCAATAATTCAAGTAGATTTAGAAATGCTAAAAATATCCACTCATTTTCATTTCTTCCTCTTCTGGTTCTGCTATCAGAGTTGACCGATTCGCCAGGACGAAGTTTAATTTAAGTGAAAATGCAATGTGCACGTTCCTGTGAAGAGAGCACAATTTTCATAATTAAAAAAAAAGTTGATATGGAGATGGTTTGCGCAAATCATGCTATTCTAGTTGCTTAAAAAATTCATAGAAAAAATTTGACCTCATGTTTTAAAAGCTGGATGAATGGTTTTTTCAAAGCAAGGATGGCTCATACAGAATGGTCACCAACCAAGCTTATTGGCTAGTTTTTTTAAGGGAGGGTATTAATTAGTTGATTAACTACCCCATTTAAATACCCTTCGTAAAAAATTGTGCACTGACCTCAGAGAGTCATTTCAGTGAAAACTAATGCATATTTTCAAAATAAAAACAATAAACTTTGCACTAAAAATTTTAAATTATCAGAAAATACATAGAAAAAATACTTTGCATGCAATTAGGGAAAGTGTAACAAAGTTCAATAAAAGATTGAACAACTTAACAAAATTTAGAGTGGACTTAGTTTGGATTTGGCATAAAATAGTTTTGATGAACGCTCACTACAGGAGACTACAGGGATTGAGATAATTGAATAATAGATTCGGATATATTTCTATGGTCTAATATTCATTAAAATGTCATTAAAATTTGCGTAAACATTCCTTTTTTGCGGGTGGGTAAATTATCAAAGAATCAGGAGTAGCTGATGACAATGAGAATTACGTTTTAAATTGTAGAGTCGAGACTGAAACTGGCGTGTTTTCATATCAAATCTAAAAGGGAGAGAGGAAAATTGAAAATGCATATAGGAGTATTCAAACACCAAAAACTTGAAAAATTGTAAGTTTGCTACTAATTAAGTAAGGATAAAAAATAGCAATTTTTGCATCCAAATTTTTTTGGGAGATATTGCTGAAGAGTAACTATGATTATACACAGGAACATTTTTTTTCTTCAGAAGCCGGAGTGGTCTAGTTTTGGTTTGGTTTTTTGAGCCGCAGCAGTAGATAAACTCTTGGTGTAAAAATATGAAATTTGAACTAAATATTTATAGAAGAAATCAACATGGAATTCAGATTTTTCGTTTTCCAAAAAGTACAAAGATGACAACGGATATGGGTGGAAGAGATTCTTATAAAATAGAATGCGAAAGTCATGGTTATTAGTGTTTGAAAATATCTGATTAATTTGGACAGAAAAAACCGACATCTATTACGCTTTTAGTGCCATTATTACAGAAAGAGAATAGTCAAATATGGCTCAGGTAAATATTTTTTGGAACGTTTTAAAATACCCATTAAAAATCGCTGAGATTGCTTAAAGATTTTTAGTGGAGAAAACTAGGAAAATAATGAGAGCACTGATGATGATTTTGAGGTGTATCAAACGAGCCAAAGTATATTACATCCAGAAACAGGTTTCAAATAAATGAGTACAAAGTTGCCAGTTTGAAGTACCAAGCGGAAAACTGAAAAACAAATGAGTTTCTTCCCAGTCGAACTAAAGTTACATAATAATTTTTGAGACATATAACACATTGTGGAGAGGTACACTTAACTTCCCGAGTCGGAATCGGATGTTAATCTTGCAAGAATCTAGCAAGAAAATTGCAAGATTATGCAAGATTGACATCGTCTTGCAAGATCTTGCAAGATTAACATCGTCTTAGCAAGATCTTGCAAGATTAACTTCCTTTTGCAAGAATCTTGCAAGATTAACATCCGGTCTCGACTAGGGTTTAAAACTGAAGTTAGAGGGCTTGTAATTTCAACGCACTTTTAAGTTAGCCCTATAACCTCTGTTACTCCTTTTTCTCATTAATGTTAATAAAAAATGGACATTGTGATTCATGTGCACGCAAGAAGTTTGATGAAGAATTGTACTGATGAAAAAAATTGACCCTAAAATTATTTCCATTGAGAGAATGAATGCAGAGATTTCAGAAAAAATTTTTAGTCCAAAGTTGAATGGCTTTGTTATTGAACGTTTTATTCAGCGTGTTATTTTTCGCGTGTACAAAAGGTGATGTCTAAACTTAATGAGAGTTCAGATAAAATAGAGTCTCAACTTTTGACCGATGAAAAGACTGTTTATGTGCAAAATTACGCCAAATTCGAAAATGAGTATCCTTACTACCCAGGGTGAGGTCCGCAACCGAAGACAGCTTTGGCCAAACCAATTTGGTCACCAAACAGGTTGGTCGCGGATAGGGGGTCCGCTTCGACCCAACTTAAAGGTCTTGGAAAATTTTTGGTCACGCCTTCCGTCTGGCCAATTGCAATTTTGCTCTCTTTTGTCTGGCCAACACCAATATTTTGGCCGGCCTGTTTGGTCTGGCCAATACCACTTTTCGGTCTGTTCAGTCTGGCCAATACCCCTTTTGGTTTGGCCAAAATGGCCACACCAAAACGTGAGTATGGCCACACTAAAAAACCAGAATGACGCTATTGGTCAGACCAGATACACTGAAATGTGGGTATACGCCTGACCGAACAGACCGTTGGGCGGACCGTAGCCCAGACCGTACGCCAAACCATTTCAGAAAATTTTGTTCAATCTGGCTAATGGTGACCGAAGTCTCTTAAATCTGGCCAAGGGTGCCCGAAGACTGTTCGGTCTGGCCAATACCTACTTTTGGCTTTGGCCTGTCTGGAGCCCCACTGTCCGCGACCCAAGTCGGTCTGGCCAATACCTGTCTTGGGTCGCGGACTTCATCCTGGGTAATGATTTGTCAATATAACTGGTAGTATTGCAGAGAATGATAAAAAAGATACCAACTGAGAAAAAGTGAGATACCACTCGGGGGGGGGGGGGGGGGGTTTCAGTTAGCCCCAGGGAGAGAAAGTTGCACTGGGTTAGTTTTTGTGGCAGAAATTGCTGCTCATTTGCCAAATTTTAGGAAATGAAAACAACCTTTGCTTGTTGAATATAATTTATTATTTGTTTCCGGCCTTACTTTTTTGTGGCATTATTTGTTTCACATTAATTCAACTATCCGGAGTACAGTTGTCTAACAGTCCAGACGGAGCAGCAGTATTTTGGAGACACAGCGGAGAAAATTATGCGAAGAACTGAAAACTTTTTTGCGTTTTTGATAGAGTTTTGGGCGCTAGCCTGTCCCCAGCTAGAATTGTTCTAACGACAAAAATTCTAAAACACAAAACGCTCACGAGTATGCAAAAAGTATTGTCAAAGCACGCACTGTTTGCATGAAAGTGTCAACTTTGAATAAAAAAATATAAACGATCACGATTGTTTCCTCCGTTAAAAAAGAAGCATCAAAATAATAAAGAAAGAGTCCTTCTGAAGTATGAGCATATTAAAACAGCGTTTTTTTTTTAAATTTTTTATCTTAAAATAAAATTTAAATTCTTGAACCGTATTCTAATTTGTTCCAAACAAAATCTCAGAACACCTTTTGTATTTGTTATGATATATAGCGCCTAATGTACCGATGTAGTAATCAGAGCTCAAGTCTTTTCAAGGGAGATGGATTGATTTGGAGTCACTTTGATAACTTCTCATGATTCCCTCTGTCCTCTCACCCAATCTGAAACCAGCAGCCAAAAGCAAAAGAAAACATTTAGTGATATGATTAAGAAAGTTGTTTGAACTTTTTTTTGTTTTTCACTGTTACCTTTTTTGGCAGGTTGTCAGGTTTAGGATTTTGTTTATGAACAGACCATTATCAGCCTGCAGGGGCTATAATGTATTCAAAATAACACAAAAATATCGAACTTGACCACCGTCAGATTATCCCTATGGGCTCATAATAATGGATGTATTGTTTGTACATAGTTGATTAATGCCTGGATATGTCTCACTTTGAATGATTTTGCACTTGAGCTTACAAGATTAAGCATAAGCAATAACAAAAATGCTTATTATTATTTTGATCGTTTTACAGAAGGCATTAATTTTATGGCATAGAACAGCCAAAACTGTACGTTTTTTGAAGACAAAATAACGTGGAAACAAAACACTTCAAACCAAAGGAACTCTGCAAGACACTTATCAAATCTACGAATATATTTTCAAGTTAATTATGGTAATTTATGTTGAGTTTTTCGAAGGTGGAAGACGTGCTCAGATATTATTTTCTTTTTGTTATCTGTAAAAATTCATAGGTTTCAAGTACCATGATTTCAACTTAAAGATCCTTAGCTTCCTTACAAAACCAGTTTTTTAAACCACGTTATTTTTTGGGTGAAAAATGTTGTTCTGTCTTGTTAAAAGTGAAAATATCTTCAATAGTTGCCTGTTCAGTAAAAATGTTTTCGCTGAAAAAAAGCAAAAAAGTCTAAAGGTTTATTTAATGAGTAACCGTGTTGCTCTATGTTGAACAATCTGGAGCACACAGAGGAAAAAAAATTGAAGAACTTCTAGCCAGCCAGAAATAATATATGAGTTTTTAGAATTGCGCAACGGTTATTGTTTGCGGGTAAAGCAAATTAAAATGAAGAAAAAAATTAGCGCTCCGTATTCAGGTAACTCGCCAATCTTTTTTTCATACAAAAGTTCTACAAAACTGTACAATGTAAGCTTCCTTTGATTTTTCAACAGAATTGTGTTTTGCGTTCAAATGATGGCGAATTACACGATAACATAGATCCAATTTTTCTTTTGACCTATTTTGGGTATTTTATCAACGGGTAACTACCACATAGAGTTCCTATGTTCTGTGGAGTGACAATGCAGAAGAGAAAACAACCAATTAAAAAGAAGTCGTTTCTGGAGCTACTTGTTCTATCGTCTGCAAGATTTGTGTTTCAAAAAAGTGCGCCAAGGACAGCAGACAACAAAATTCAGACGTTTTTGAGCCGATCAAGAAAAATGTTGCACGAATGACTTCAATCAAAAATTCGCAACATTCTAAGAAGCTTCAACGAGAGCGCGTGACCTCAAGCATTACAATTTTTTTGGGAGCAATCCTGCTGCAGTTGAAAAGATTCCAGCGCAAGACAGATTTGAATTTCCCAGAAGGCAACGAACATCTGGTCAAACACGGAACCGGAGATCCAAACAAATGTTCTTCCGAATCAAAACTGATCTATGGAAACCAGTACAATACGCAGAAGAAAGATCTCTTTGTGGCTGGTTCTTTGATTGATCCATTTAGTATCATATCATCTTTTGCAATTTGACACAGTTCCTTTTTTCGAGAAATCATCAAAAACAGTTACAATCTGGACCAACTAGCAACAAAAGAAAAATAACATGATATTCACAATGATTTTCAGTTAATTGAAGCTCCGAGAGAGTCGCTTGAATTGACCTTCCCAATTCTAAATGTCAATGGAACCCACGAATTGCATAATTTAATTTCCACCACACTTTGAATTTCAGCAGAAGCAGCAATGGTATACCTCAGGAAAAATTACCCAGACAGCACATAAGCTGCCCAATACGTTATCATTAGCTCCAAGCTGGCACCAATCAAAGTGACAAGCGTTCTTATTTTGGAGATCAAAGCAGTTACATTGGAAGCTGCACTGACAGTCTTCTGCGAAGTCCAAATGACAGTTTTATTTGAACAGCAAAAAGTTCGAGTTGACAACATAATATTACTCCGTTGGATTTAAAAAATGACATTGGGTGAGCATCGTAAATAAGCTCATTAGACTTGGTGAGAACATATGTGGAGGACGCTGCGTATCAGGGAAGAAAACCTTGCTGACAAGACAATGAAAGGTCCAGGGCAATGCAGATATCATCATTCGTGGCTAATAAAACCACCTTTCTTGACCAAACTGGAGAAGAAGACAATAGAGACTTTGAACAGAGACCTCGAACATACTATAATCAATTCGATGACATGATCAGTTGAAAAACTTTTGGTGCAAACAAATATTTCTTTTAGTTCTCTCTGCAAAACCAGCACAACTTTTGGATAAAAACGCTCGGTGAGGAGTTTGCCCAAACAGAACACGGCCTGTGGTTTGGAAAAATTTGCGGCAGACGAAAAAGGCACGAACTTTTTCCAGGAGTATGTCGAGGTCCACAAACTTTAAGGCCAGTGTTTTCAGGCTGCAAAATGAGCAAAAAGGACAATTGTTGCCCTTTTCATTTTTTCAGAATTTCGGAGTTAGAGTTGGAGGTCGAAGAGGGATATGCTTGGAACATTTCTCGTTGAATTTTCCAGAGTTCAGCTGGATCTATTAATTTTTGCTTGTTTAAATAATTGCTCACACAAACAGTACACCTGGAAGTTTGAGAGGACCTGTCTATTGACTGTTCATTGATGGTCATTTGATAAGTTCTAGCCGGACAAGGCATCTTGATGTCATTTTTTATACAATGATAAAAAATTTTCAGAAAAATTATTACGGACAACAGATTTGAAACTACAGATGTATTTACCTGTTGCAACGAACATCCAAGGGACTTGCACTGCTAGCTCCGCTTTCTGATAGACTTTCAGATTGATTCATACTGTGAGCTAACCAAAGAATCCTTGTTGTCCTGAGAAGAAGCTGGCTATTTTTTCTTCAGTTTTTCATACGACTACAATGGAGGCAGAAGTTGTCCTGAATTCACGCCCATTGTTACAATAGGGAGCAAGTTGATCGACGAAGAACCCTTGAAATGAAACTTTAGCCTGATGAGACGACTGGGATTTTGCCAGAAAACTTTAGCAAATAACAACAGTCGGTTATCATTCAAATACTTCAAGGAGTGGTAAACCCGGTCGGATCAACATCTTCACTCCATATCTTCACTCCATGTTAAAAGTTTGTGTCATGTTTTCACAGGCGGTCAAATTGACAGCAAACCAATAAGGAGCTCAGGAAAAGCTATTCGCTTGGGATCTACACGAATTTTTTACCGAAAATATTTTATGTTTATTGATTTAATTGTCAAAGCACTTTTGAGTGGAGATGGAGTGGCAATAAATTGCGACATAATGACAATCGTCCGGCGTTGAGATTGGGCAATTTCTTCGATACTGACAATCACTTTTCTTCTTCGATGGTCAATTTTGCGCAGAATGGAAAAACAATCATTTCTCTTTTTGATAATATGTTAAGAGCCTTAATACAAGTTGTTATCTAAAACAAACTCACTCAAGCTCTGGAAACTTTTGAAGTGGTAAAATTGAATTTCTGATGTTATTCAATAATGTTCATTTTTAATAATTTCCTCCCCACTTAAATTCTTCCTTGCTTGCAAAAAGATAAAAATCTGTCCGCAACCTTTTCATCTTTTTTTCAAAAAATTTATTGAGTATATATTCCTAAAATCTTATGCAGTAATACCTCTAATTTCAATTTTTCATGATTTCGCATGCGAACCAATTTGTTTCATTATTATACCATAGTTTGACCGTGTAACACGTAATTTTGAGGATATAAGCAGGTATTAACCACAACGTTGTAAGCTACTGTTTAAGAACACTTTATGGTTCCGACCCCTCTTGAGGGGGGGGGAGGAACTATATACTCAAATGGGTTTTTTTTGTTCAGACAAATTTGGCCGATCGATATACTCATCGGAGAGAGTTGAGACTGGTATCACTAGAAAGCTTGTTCAGCAAGGAATATGGATCTAAAAAGATTTTTTTTTATTTTTGTTTTTGACAGGGAATTATCGAGGTTTAAACTTTTTCAGAAAGTAGAGTAAATTCCGTTAATTTTGTTCACATTTTCGTGAATTTTGAATAAAAATTCGCAAATTTTGCTTAATTTTGTTAAAAATTTTCCAGAAAGTGTTTCTGATTTTATTTTTAAAGACAAAAAATGTCAGGTATTTTTGTTTGAAATTCTGGCAAAATACTTCAAAAAATTCAGACTTTTTCATCAAAAACAGCACGAAATCAGTTTCTTTTGTTTACTTTGATTATATTTGCGGGCAGTGCACACCAAAACATCACTAACACAATAATTGCAGACTCAAAAAGGGAACTAATTTTACTTCAACATCCGTTGCGAGTGCTCTGTAGTTTAAACTTTGCCGTTTTTTGAAAACTTTATTCGTTGATTTTGAAAAACGCAGAATTTATTTTTTTGATTTTTGCAACTGACAAAATATCTATATCTATGACATTAGAAAAATTTAGTGTTCTTAACGGATGAACAGCATTAGCAAGACTAGCGTTGGACCAACCTTGCACTGTTACAACCAAAAATTAAATCGGAGTGTGAGCAGTCGGTCTTTTTTTAATAAAAACTTCGATCTTTTTTTGTTAATTAAAAAAAGAACATTTCAAATCAAAGCTCACTAGTGATAGGTCCAAACGGCTTCCTAGTTAGCTCCAAATAAATTTATCTAGTTTATTTTTTGAAAACCTATGGTCGTTTTGACTTTTAAAAATATTTTGGTTTTGAAATATAAAAAATGGCTTATTGAAATTTCCCTCCATTTTCCTTTAATTTGGACAATTTGTAGCTTAATGTCAGTAATAAAAAATGCTTCTATTTTCTACTGAAATCAAATTCAACCTTAATTGCGGTTTTTTGCCTTAAGTTATGGTTTACCGGCTTTGATACTACAAGATATCACACTTTTTTTAGGTACTTGCCCATTTTTCATGTTTTCTAGATTTGTTACATTATCAGGTAATTGACAGTTCATTCATCACAATATTGGCATTCAAAATAAAGCAAAATTAAAAATATTAAAAATAAAATTCTAAAAGATTTAGATTATGGTTTTTACGGCATCGACAATACTTTCTCGAAGAATTTAATTGAGTTTTTTTTAAAATTGTCGTTTTCACTCTGTCTTTTTAGTCATATGAAATATCATGAACAATGAGCTGGTTTCATTGGTTTTCGATAGAAAAAAGATGAGCCGATATTCTGATATTAGAAGATAGCTGATGGATTTCATGGCATTGAAAACAAAAAAAATCACTTTATTTTCGCATTTTTTCCTCTTATTGTCTGTTTGTTGCCTAGTTTCGTTAATTATCGGCCAAATATGAGATTATTGTTGCCAATGGAAAGTATCAAAAGGAATTGATGTCACAAATTCTTATGTTTTTAAAGAATTCATTATGATTTTACTGGCTTCGACACGGGTTTTTCCACAAAAAAAAATAAATAAATTTTTCATTTTTGTCATATTTGAGGTTCTTTTTATTGACGTGAGACATATTTTGGATAAATGAGGTCTAAGGAAGGGATTTTTTTCGAGGAATAAACGAACAAACTTAATTATTTCATTTTGTAATTAGTGGCTTTTATGTTTTTGGAAATATTTTTTTCGAAAAAATATTAGGTATTTTTTAACTTTGCCTTTTTGTTGTCTACTTGTTGCAGACAGTTAAATAGAGGTCGCATAATAAATTATTGTTGTTTAAAGAAGGTGCACTCAAACATATTTTGAGGGCCAAAGTATGGCTTTACGTCTTCGAGAGTGTTTTCTGGCAAGTTTTAATTGATTTTTGTTTGTTGTCTATTTGTTGTTCTTTGTTAACCGCAAGAAAACTTAAAAACCGAAAGTTCTTAATTTCCCTCTATAGAGGCATTGATAATTGTAAACCAAAGGGATATCTCAGATGATTTCTAATGGTTTTCATTACTTTGAATTTAATTGTTTTTTTTTAACTAAGCGAAGTTTTCAATTTTACAGTTTTTGTTCTTTATTGTCTAATTGTTTCCAAGCCTTTTTATGGACTCGCCCCATATCTTTTCTGGTGAATCAGAAATTATTTTTTTTAATTTCAGTTTTATCTGACGCAACTTTGACTTTAAGTTAAGTTTTGTTAATACTTTTCATTATTAAGTTTTGTTTCTTAAAACTGACATTAAAATTTTGATGTAATTTAAGTTTGTCGTTGTTTTTTGATTTTGCTGTTCGTCGTGACTCGATTTCTTAATATTGGCATATCTCATCAATCTAATGCATCGTTTTTTACTCCACTGAGTTAATTGCTTTGGAGTCCATCTTTTCGTTTTTTTTTGAAAAATACATGAATTTTTTGGTTCTTCTACCTCTTCCTCATTTGGTAGACAATTATGCCAAAAATGTGGAAGAGGTTACACTAAACATTACCGAGCCTCCTTGTCTCATACAAGAACAAAGCAAAAATACTCTTGAAAATCAGTTGATCTGTAGCCAAGCGGATCAGACTTAAGAAAATATAACAGTACCTTCAAAAAACACGGCTTTAGTTTACACGTGCTTATTATTGTCGTAAAAGTTTTCACTTAGTTTCATAGGTTTTTATAAGACAAACTATTTTCTTTTATTTGATAAAACGATTTTCGTATTCTTTTTACTTTAATCCATTTTTCCTGACTTTCTTAATAATTTTTAATTTTAGTATTATCTACTTTTTGAATTTAAATTGAATTTGTTTCTTTTTCCAAATTGCTTCAATCTTCTAAGATCTGATTTCATCAAATTAGCATATCAATGGGTGGGATTAATTTGGCTACAATAATTACATGGCCGAGCACTTGTCTAAAATTGAACCCAAGTCCTAATCACAAGTCGACTCACGAGTCTCTTTGTGTCTTCATACCCAATATCGGCCGACCGCTCAACTAGAATTCCAGACCTTTTTTCAGTTAGTTCATTATAAAATTACTACTCACCGTGTATTGGTTCTTCCAAATTACCATTACTTATTAGCTCATTAATGATGGCATTCCCATCGCAAAATTTAACTGAACATATAATAATTATGACTCCAGCAAGAAGGAAACAGGAAAGACGAACTGTTTGGCTGTTCATATTAGAGCACTACTTTTTTAAAGCTTCTCAAAATTCAAAATGAAGAGAGGAAAAATGTTTAGCTTAAAATATTTGTCGTGTTTTTTGGTGCTTTAAAAATAAACGGCACGCAACCATCTGTTGTAACAGTTGCTGCCATTATGTTCAGAAATGAACACAAAAATAAAGCATATTTCGGCTCATGTCAGCAAGTGTTACAAAAAACTATAGCGCGCTTTTGATTTTAGGTTAAAAACCCTACTGGTCTATGTTGACACCAAAAATTATATACAATTTTCACAATAGATTGTATAGGAGCCTGCTACGAATATATTGTAGACAGCATAAGTTTCACCAGAAGTGAAAAATTAAAAATTTTGTGAACTTATTTTACGCATGTGCACCAAATAAAAATTGTTCTCATCAAAGTTGAATGTCGTTTATGTGATACAGGTGAACCAAAACGAGAAAATTACGAGATTTCAAAATATTTACCAATCCCACTGACGCCAATCTTGGCAAAATTACTTGATTATCTCCACTTGATTGAAATGATAATAAAATGAAAACAAAAAGGCTCGATGATGTGCATTCGCACATAATGCTTCAACCAAAAAGAAAGAATTACTTGATTATCTCCACTTGATTGAAATGATAATAAAATGAAAACAAAAAGGTTCGGTGATGTGCATTCGCACATAATGCTCCAACCAAATGAGGAAAAGAAAGAAAACTTTCAGAAATACGTATACTTTTCGAAATTAATCGATTAATGAGTAATTTGTCATAAGTGCAAATCAATGCATGAAATAGTTACTGCCTCATTGGAGAGCTGATAATACCTGCTATTGAAAAAAAACTACGAGACACAACCAGCAAAAAAAACAACAAACATCAGTTTCTGTCTAACTGAAAATTTACTCCTTTTCTTAAAAAATCTCTAACAATTTCAAAATACATCAGTTAAAACCCATACCAAAAAAAATCAATTTTTACTTCATCTCAAAGCAGATGTTGATTTTCTTTAATGAGATTTTGTAACAAGTAAAGAAGAACAAGAACAAGAATATCTTAAGTAACTTCATAGGATCCGTTGGGAGCATTCGTTAACGAAAAACTTAATTAAATAAAGCCACCTCGGAGAGTCAATGATACTTGCATTGATGAGATTTGGAGACCAGACTACAAACAACATATACTAAAAGAAATAACTGTTAATTACGAGCAAAACTCAAATAGTATCAATTTAAACATTAATTGACAATAAATTGACATCAACAAAGAAATTTGTACGTCTCCAAAAAACTTGTGAGACTGTTCCTTACTGAGACTTGGTAGCATGAGCAGAAGCAGAACAAAAGAGCAAAATTTGAAAACAGTTTTCTGTTTTTGAAAACAGTTTCAAAGTCTAAAAAATCATTGACCCTCGACAGAAAATACCAAATGGTCTCTTTTATACGTCAGTAGATGAAACCACTGAGCCATTGAGATATGTCATTATCAGGACTTTGTCATAAGGCTACAACAGAAAGTGACAGATACATCTAAAAACCAGGTATTCTGAAAAAGTTTGGTAGAAAACTATCTTCAGTTCGTTATACCCATGAGCCATTTAATCCGTTATATATGATTAACTGCTCTAATCATCTGATGGGCGGAAACTAATAGAAATCTTTACTAATAATCTAATATAAACCGAAATAATAAAATAACAAACACAAAAATAGTCAAATACTACTAATTAATCAAATCACAAAGGATTTATTAAATGTCGAAATAACCGAGTCCCAAAAGCACTATTAATCACAAACTATTTAACAAATACAAATTTTTCTCCAGAAAGAAGATGTAAGCTGTGTTTATATTAGCAAATTTGTAACCAATTGTCGATAATGAGATAATGGAAATTGCCGAAAATCAAAAGTTTTATTCCTTTTCAAACGAAACATTTTCAAATTTTTTTAAAAACCTAAATTTTCAATTATATTAGACCAGAAAAAATTTTCAATTTCATGGTACTTTTCAATGTCGTCTCAATTTTGCGGAGACTAAGTCTTAAGGGACCAGACATAAGAAAAACTCTACATCCAAAATTACAAAAACTCATTATTGAAGTCTCTAAAACCATGAGCTCGCAATGCAAAGCTATAAACGTTTCATTGCATTTTATTCAATATCATTGAGCCCTTGTTTCATAGGAGCTTTTCAAAAGACAACATAAAATGAGTGCAAGCAATGACCAGTATCAAAAGGTTTAAAAATTTTTTCTTGAAACCACATAGTGTTATAGCCAAAACCAACCATCAGCTGCAACATAAGAACAGTAAAAAGGTTTTTGTTCGCTTCGCCAAAAGGGGATGAGAGATTCACTAAAAGATGAAGATACATGTTGTCAAAAAGAAAAAACAGAAAGGGCAGATTTCAAAATGTCAATGAAAATTTTTAAAACAAACAATTTCAAACTCATTAGTACTATTAGTAATCAACTCAAATCATTAATTACGAACCTACTGAGACTATCAATGAACCCGAATGTTCGATAGCACACCAAAACACAACGACAAAAACAGGCAAAACCAAAATTTTTTTTCTATTTTGCAATAGAACGTATTCAAAGCCGTTTAAATCATACGCCATTCACGAAAAACCATCTATGTGTATTCTTGCGTTTTTTTTTTATTTTATTTCAAAAATTATGTAACGAGTTATTCAAAACGATTATTGGACAAGACAAATATTTAACTTCCAGAATGGGCAATTGTCAAAATTTAAAAAAGATATTTAGAACTCGTTGTATCGATGCAATAAAGCCAGTAATTTAGAAAACCTCTAAAAAATATTAGTTTCCACTCACTAAAAAACCGGTAAAATTTTCATTCCAAACGACTCTTGAAAGAAAAGGAAGTAGAACCAGCTTTCAATTGAATTAAATCAAGCGTCTGTTAGCAGTTTGAGGTCAGTACTTCCAGCAAATCCGAAAAAAGGCACTAAAAAACATTTAGTGTCAATTTTGATGAAAAGAGCGTGAATTATAAAATCATCATTTTTCAAGCTAAAAAGTCGGAAAGCAAGAATTAGGAACCCTCTTCTGGTTCTTTAAGAAAAACAGATAGCACTATTGTTTACAAAATTAACAATTTTTAGTAATTTTTTTTGGTAAAAATTAATGCAAAGATTTTATAAAATTTGAACAAAAAGAACGGATAATTTTTCAATGCTCACAAAATTTTCGAACCTCGAGAACTGCATAGGATAAACGAAATTCAAAAGAAATCATTTGAGTTCTATGTTCTACTCTGTACGGGCTTTCTGATAATCCAATAAAAACTTTCTAAGATTAAAATATCGATCGGCCAAATTTACTGAACAAAAATCCCGTTCGAGTATATAGTTCCTCCACCCACCAAAGTGGGTTAACATAATTACAGGGAATGGCAGTTCGCTTAGATAAATTACTGTTTCGGTGAACAACAAATTTTCTTTTGTTGCTGAATAGTTTTAAGAAAATATGCTTTCTAAAAAGTAGTCCCTTTTGCAGATGATGCAATTACTGTGTGCTGTGAGAGCCGCAGTCGATATGAAAACTATGAACAAGTAAACTCTTTACTCTAACGAAACCAAAAATATTTTCCCGCGCTGTTTTTTCCCTAATAATGACCCTAAGTTCAGACATCAGACATCTGGCAAATATCTAATTTTTCAAATAAAGAGAAATCCGGTGTTTGACGTTGAATGAACCGAACTAAGAACAGCATGATTGATGCAATAGCGTAATTTGACTAATTTAACTAATGATTCCCTTCAACGCTCTTGAAGTCATCATCCCCCAAAATTTCACAGCACATTAATATTCAGATTATAGATTATTTGAGGCATTAAATTATTTTCCTAGCTTTGAGAAATTTGAATAAAGGCTACCTCAAAGCTTTATATTCGCTGCGAAAACAATTATACAAAATTCTTGGTTTTTCAACCAAAATGTCACTTAAAAACATTGCTTGGGATACAAATAAACTTTAACTTAAAAAAATTTTAGGACATTTCATTCTTCAACAGAATTCACGAACAGAAAAAAATATAATCAAGCACAAATTGAAATCAAAGTTTGGAATAATTTTTATTATTGGTCAATATGAGCAGAGGTGGGTCAAAATGCGAAATAAGTCCAGAGCTGAGCTCAATTGAATTTTCGTTGCGGTTTAAAAAAGAAATAATTATATTTAAAGTGATTGAAATTGATATTAGTACTACGTATGCTTAGTTCACAAATTTCGAGGAAGTTGCTCGTGATTAGCACTAAATTGGGACTAAAAACACAAATGGTCAAAGGTTTTGTATAATTAAACAAAGGAACAATATTATCTTTTTCATTTTTTAAAGAATTAAAAGTATGGCGAACTCGGGGAGTCTACAACCTAAAAACTGAAGATTGGAGGCGTCCTCAACGGTGGTATTTTTTGGTCAAATCAGTAACTCAATAAAATCCTACATATAGCTATATACGTGTATATCCGAGGAGAGAATGCATTCAGGATTCAGAGATTTCTTTTATTACCATAAAAAACTGGCCAGTTTAAAAATCAGCGTGCCTAAAGCCAAATCAAATTCACCGTTGATCAACTACAATTGCAAGTCTAGTTTCAGTTCTGATTCAGGGCTGATATCATTTTTTGCATTTGTCAGTGTTTCTACACCCGATGAAACGAATCCCAAAATTCGTGACATGTTCCCGGCAAGAATAGAAGAAATCTTACCAGGATCCTATTAGGAAACTTATCAGGAAATGTAGGTGGTGGTAAGTATGTGCAAGTTCTCACTTTTCCCACTAGGAAAATTGAGAAATTTCAGATTCTTAATAAGAAGGATGGGCGCAAACAAGATCTCAGTAGGAAAGTTCAAAAATTAATTGGGTTCTTAGCAGGAATGAGCAGATTCCTAATAGGAAAAACAGGAATCTCTGTAAGAAAAACAGGAAGTTAATCGTTTTCGTAGCAAGGCAAACGAGATTCTCTGTAGGAAAAATGGGAAATTAGCAGCTGTTGTAGCATCGAAAAAGCTATTGGGCAGGGTCCAAGATGGACCGGGACCAAAACAAAAAGAAGGAGAGCACGTGAGAGCTGAGAAAGAAGAGGGTGGGGTGGGTCCCAGTTAATCCGGGACCAAAACAAAAAGAAAGTGAGCACATGAGAGCAGAAAAGGAAAAGGGTGGGGTGGAGGTCCCAGTTAAATCGGGACCAAAACAAAAAGAAGTAGAGCACATGAGAGCAGAGAAAGAAGAGGGTAGGGTGGGTCCCAGTTAAGCCGGGACCAAAACAAAACAAAGAGCACATGAGAGCAGAGGAAGAAGAGGGTGGAGTGGGTCCCAGTTAAGCCGGGACAAAAACAAAAAGAAAGAGCACATAGGACGTCTACTAGTGCTAACTAACTAATTCTGACCGTCAGAAGACCAAAAAACATAATTCAGAGAAATATTTTGAAAAAAAGGACGTATACTTTGGAAGAAAAAGTAGACCTAACTCTTCTATATATGATATCATGAAAAAGAAGCAAGCATTCTTTTATACCGTGAATAATCGCGTCTATATACATTTTTCACATGGGAAATACCAATGAAAACTCAGTTATCAACTTATTTCTCGTTAGATTGTCAAAAAAAAAGTAAAACAAAGATTGAAATTTCGCAAATAAAGAATTTCTTCAAAAAAGACAACTTTTTTTGCAATTTTCCCATTCTGACGGAATTGTTAGATAAATTGTTACTGGTACAGTAGGTACTTTCCAGGCAAGTTTAAAAATTACTCAAAAAACAAAATTATCGCTTACCATCAACGCCTAGAAAAAAAGAAGACTTTTGCAAGAACTTTTTTTTGGCACATATAGAGAAGTTATCTCCTCCTGTACCCAACTAGACCAGAACTCTGTGGCTTTTTTACTATTGGAGACGTCTACTAGTGCTAACTAACTAATCTTGACCGTCAGAAGTCCAAAAAATTAATTCAAAGAGATATTTTGAAAAAAAGGACGCAAATTTTGGAAGAAAAAGTAGACCTAACTCTTCTAAATCTGATATCACCAAATAAGGAAAAACTCAATCAGAGAGGCGAATGAAAACTCAGTTTTAGCCCCGGGGCCTAGTATAACACAATTACAATTTTGTCCCATTTGAACAACTCCCTAACCCAATAAAATTGCACTGTTGTTGAAAAAATAATAAGCGAAAAAGTCGAAATTTGCAAAAGAAATGAGAACTTTTTTTCAAGGAACGTTAGACCAGCCAATCTCTTTGTTTTACAATATAAATACTACTGGTAGTCTGGGATATCAATATGGTGCACTTTAAAAACTCCGTGACCCGATAAAGTCGAACTTTTTTTGAAAATACAAAAAGCAAAAAAGCGAAAATTTACTTGTGTCATACATACTTTTTTGCGAGGAACGTTAGCTCAACCAACCTTTTGTTTTACTGTATACATACTTTTGGCAGTCTGGGACACCATTTTGGTTCACTTTAAACAAATCTTTGACCCGATAGAATTTCACTACTTTCTAAATTAAAAAAATAAAAGTCATTTAGAGAAATAGTGAAATTCTATCGGGTCAAAGAGTTGTTTAAAGTGACCCGAATTGATGTACCATACTGCCAGAAGTATGAATTCTGTAAAAGAAAAGGATTGGTCGATCTAAGGTTGCTTGAAAAAAGTTCTCATTTCACTTGGAAATTTAGACTTTTTCGCTTATTATATTTTATACAGTCTATTATTGAACAGTCTTATTATGGAACATCAAATGTTGAATATCGTTATAAACTATGTTACAGACACATCAAGAGCAGTACAGAGTTACTCACCAAGGGCAGTAGCGAAGTCTAAAGTTGCGATCCGGAAGAGCCAACAGGCAAATAAAGAAAAGCTCTGAAAAATCAGTGCCTTAGGAAATGAAGAACAAACACAGAAACACACAGAAACAAAGAAGGACGCGCAGAAAAACCCTCTGCGCACCAACATCCCCAACATGGGGTGCACCAAAGCCCCGCGGTGGGGGGAAACCGACTAACCGGCGTCTCAACGGGACATGGGGCCAGGGTGCACCTCATGGGGCTAGAAGCCCTCACCTTAAATTAATAGTAATATATAATTATAACTATAACAATAACAATAATCACAAAAATAACAACGTCATGGACTAAAACAACTAGTTTAAAGAGCCCAGGTTATCTGGCCCAGGTTATTGTTAAGGTGTCAACGGTGTCAACGGTGTCAAAACCGCTGGTGTCAACCGCTTCTTGGGCTAAAATCGAGGGCAAGTTTACTGGACAGTTTCTCTGAAACGGCAAAAACGAAAATAAACCGCTTTAGTACAATTTGTAGCACTACTTGAGATATGCATCATATTAAAAAATGAGCCCAATCGGTGCAATCTTCAAGGAGTTATAGCAAAATAAAGGTACCGTACGAAGTGACCCCAGAAGAGAGATCCACCACATTCAGAGCTAAAATTGACCTTCAGAACGTCATAAAACGACATAAAAAATATATATGGGAACAATTCCCATTATCAGGCGAATCTAACGCACCAATAAACAAGCTTTAAATCGCATTATAGGTGATGTGACCGAGCTCTGATGTACTGGTACCCTGCTCCAGCAGGTCAAAAATGGGGTACATATAAAGTATACATATTCTGAATCTACGTTAGATGAGCAATGCAAAACACTACTTTAGTAACAAAAATCAAAGCTTCAAGGTGTACCCTGTACAGGTACCGTACAGGTACCCTGCTTCACCGGGTCAAAATTGGGGAACATGTCATGGCCAATTTCTCAAAAACAGCTGATCGAAACGGAACGAGGCCTATATCAAAACAAAACTTAGCGCAAGCTGGGTCTAACAAAAAAAAATAATCAAAATCGATTCACTCTACAACGAGTTATTCCATAGTAAAGGTACCGTAACAAATGACCAAAACAGCAGAGTACTCCGGCTGCAGAGCCAAAATTCGGCATCTGCACTTGCTAAAATGGTATGAGAAATATATATGGGAGCATTCCCCTCATTCTGACGAAGCTAAGGAACTATAACTTATAACTTAAATCAGCTGTTGTTTTGTGGTGCAGAAAATTTGGGTCACCCAGAATAGCCCCAAAATTCGACCTATTTCAATTTTGAACATTAATAAATTTTTGATTAGGTCGATTTGGGAAACAAACCAAATACTGCAAGCAAGAAAAGTTCAGTGCTAACAAAATGCGACTATTCCCGTTTAATATAGCAGTACTTTAGCGGATATTAAGAGAATACTGTTCTGTACCCTATTTTTTGATCCAAAATCGAAGCCCAAAATCTCCGGAACTGACGTAAAAGAACGTGAAACAGCGTTGCCGGAGTATTTGTGATTGTGATTGTGGTCCACTTCGATCTTTTGGCCCACGGAAAACTTTCATGGGGAGGTTGAAAAAAATTTCCCACCTCGCCATGCAGGCTATGATGTTTTGTGTGTTTTGACACAAAACAACACTCACCGAAATTTGCCGAAATCATGAAAAAAGAAAAATTGTTGAGTTAACCCCATTAAAACATACAAATAGCTTCAGGAACTTAAAGATTGCCTAGAAAACACAAAAAGCACACCAGAAAAGTTGTTCAATTGGGCAAAACACCACTCAGCCATTAAATTTGAGAAAATATTTAATTTTCCGCGCTGTTCGGCTCCTAGAGGACACAAATGGCCGTTTCAACGCCACAAAACTATAAAGAAATATATATAGGGATACTCTCCACTATCCAAAGAATCTAAGGAACTCATATATGTTGGGTTACTTTGTTATTTTGGGTTTCGAATTTTAGGTGATACCAAAATGTCCTCATGTGTCAACGTTTTTTTTTGTTAATTGACCTTGAATCACTTTTTTACCGTCCCGGTTATAAAGACCACTCACTTGGCAAGCAAGAACACATCAGTAGCAACAAATTGCGCCCTTGACTGTTCAATTTGGTACAGTAGTTTGGAAGAAATGATCAAACGTTTGCGCCATACCTTCATTTTTTGGGTTCCTGATACACCTAACTTTTTCGCAAGTTCTTGGAAAACTACTAAAATCTGGGGCTCCGACGTAATTTCGGGAGCAATATAAGTTCAATTGATAGCTACTGGACACCGGAAAACTCTATTGCGAAGTGAGAAAATATTCCCACCTCGCCATAGAAGCCAGGGTTTTTCAGAGAAAAAATTGGATTAAATCATTTAATATCATAAGCTGGAACGTACTGGATGCTTTTATATGATCTTTTTAGTGCTTACCACGTCATTCACGCTTGGTGTGAACAGAATAAGCCATTGAACTGAACATTGAACTATTTTTGTGGAAAGGAGTATTTCAAATACGTTATCCACGGCAAAGTTTATATGAAACTTTCCGTAAAGGCCTGAGAGAAAAATTATCTTAAGGCAAAAAAATTGGACCCCCTTTTGTCGTTCAACTGTGTGAAACTTTCAGTGGGAGTGCCGTTCTGGTATAGGTTTAGTTTAGAACGGATTAGAAGGGTGATATTTTTGGCCATTTACGATTTTCGCCAAGTACACCTTGAATCAGTGAAAAATTTTATGTTATCGCAAGTCAAAACGTTTGATCGACATTTTTATTCGAACTTTGTCTTTTTATCAGTCTCAACATCATACTGAAAATAGTTTTTTTGCGGTACTTGCGACATAATAATGATTCAAAGTTAAGGGACTCATAGAAAACTCTCATTTCCAGAGAAAAATTTGGATTAAATCGTTATTTATCATAAGCTGGAACGTATTGGATGCTTTTTTATGATCTTTTTAGTGCTTACCACGTCATTCACGCTTGGTGTGAACAGAATAAGCCATTGAACTGATCATTGAACTATTTTTGTGGAAACAAGTGTTTCAAATACGTTATCCACGGCAAAGTTAGTATGAAACTTTCCGTAAAGACCTGAGAGAAAAATTATCTTAAGGCAAAAAATTTGGACCCCCTTTTGTCGTTCAACTGTGTGAAACCTTCAGTGGGAGTGCCGTTCTGTTATAGGTTTAGTTTAGAACGGATTAGAAGGGTGATATTTTTGGCCATACACGATTGTCGCCAGGTACACCTTGAATCAGTGAAAAATGTTATGTTATCGCAAGTCAAAACGTTTGATCGACATTTTTACTCGAACTTTGTCTTTTTTATCAGTCTCAATATCATACTGAAAATAGTTTTTTTGCGGTACTTGCAACATAATAATGATTCAAAGTGAATGGACTCAAAGAGATGTCTCATATACAGAGAAAAAATTAGATTAAATCATTATATATCATACGCTGGAACGTACTGGATGCTTTTGTATGAAATTTTTTAGTGCTTACCACGTCAATCACGCATGGTGTGAACATAATAAACCATTGAACTGTTCATTAAACTTTTTTTTTGGAAACGAGTATTTCAAATACGTTATCCACGGCAGTTTATATGAAACTTTCCGTAAAGGCCTGAGAGAAAAATTATCTTAAGGCAAAAAATATATATATTTATATATATATATATATATATATATATATATATATATATATATATATATATATATATTATATATATATATATATATATATATATACATATATACATATATATATATATATATATATATTATATATATATATATATTAATAGCCGCACCGCGATAATTGGAGCTATTATTGGCCTTCTCTTGTTTTTTTCAATTCAAAGAAGTTGAATTGTATTGGGGCGCTGTTTTTCTACAATTTAAGAAATTTGAAATGTATTGGTGTGCTGTCTATTTACGACTCGATGAGGAGTATTGGAGAAGTCCTTTTTTTAAAATCAATTTTATTGGAGTGATTTTTGAAGCGGGAAATGAAATGCGTGAAAAAATTTAGGGTGATTTTGTCCGTGAAGGGGGAGCGAAAAGAGAGTGGTTTTTGTTGATACCGCTGTTTTTGAGAGAGCAAAAAATTGATTTGTGAAAAATTTTTCTCTTAGCGAGCGAATTTTTCTTGTTCACGTGCGGCTTATAAAAGCAGTTTTTTGCAACTTTTGATGGTTATGAGGTTTGATTATGATATTGTATTAGTATTAGGCTCCAGCTTGTTCCTATGAAATATTCAGATACCAATTGACCAGAGTTTTCTTGGTATAACTCATTGTTTTCTTCGGAATATTGACAGAGAAATTTAGAAATTTTAATGCCATTTTTCACATTTTTTTTGAAATTTTTCTTTTTTTAATCTTAGACAAGTTTCTTAGCCTATTATGAACTTGCCCAATATTTTGTGAGCTTTTCATTGCTCTAATTGCAATGGAACTTCATTCGGCTTCCTGTTTCCCTTGTGCTATAAAAAAAACTCAAGATGAAAAAAACTTAAGTTTTTATAGTTTTTTGTTCAATTTGCTTTTGAATGCCGTTTCTATTCTTCCTTAATTTTTTAATGGCATTATTGGATGTTCAGGGTTCACAATAGATGTTCAGTTGTTTAGTCACAATGGTGGACAATTTTCTCCTTCGAGTAGTTTCCGGGATTCTTCCGGCTATGTTTTTTTAAAGATATGTTCACACCGAAACACGAAGTGCAATGAAAAAGCGAGTGGTTTCGCGGCGTGAAATTTTTTAACTCTAGTTTTTTAAGTAGAAGGAGAAAACGGTGTTTGAATAAAAAATTCGCTCTCTCGCTAGTGGTTTTTTGTTGCGGCAATTTCACTTTGATTTTTACTGTTTTTTCGATTTTTTGGATCGGATTTTTTTCTAAATGATTTTCCCAATCCGTTCATAGTTGATTCAAGACCTAGTTTTTTAATTGAACCAAATTTCAATTTCTCGCTAGTTGGAATCTTTCGTCGTCGCAATTTTTGTTTCGACCATATGACGTCACAACCACTTCAAATCTGCTTTTTCGTTCATCCCCTCATGCAACTTCAACTGAAGTGCTTGTGTGACGTCATTTTTTGCTCTTAGTGGAGCAAGATTTTTATGTTCATATGTGTGATTAAATTTTTGGTCACACATGACTTAACATACTCTCAAAACTGACTTCCTCACTGCGAAATTGAATTTTATTTACTTGAAGTTTTTTTTGAGAAAAAAAAAATGAAGTTTTTTTGAGATTGCAGATTTACAAAGCTATTGTGGCTATTTTCTGGCAATCTGCCAGCTATGTTTATATATATATATATAATTTATATATATATATATATATATATATATATATATATATATACATAAATATATATATATATATATATATATATATATATATATACATATATATATATATATATATAT
>NC_134477.1:54359552-54419552 GCF_964194025.1 Convolutriloba macropyga
TATATATCATTTGTACTCCTAGTTTCTGATTAAGAATAAAAAGATGCATAAAATTAAAACAAAATTATTACTTTTCTAGAATTTTTAGTGTTTAAAATTTAGCGCACAAAGTTCTACTGATTGAAGACAATGCAGGATTTTTAGGGACTGTTTGCTTTGGGATACAATTGTGAGTAAAAGATAAGTTCCAGAAAAATTTAAAAAGTTTAAAAATTTTTATGAAAATATTTTGTGATTTATTTTGTGCTTTAATTTACGAAGAGAAAAATATTTTGTGCTTTGTTTTCTTGAAGGCATCAAAAAAACTCATTGATAGTGGGGTAAACTTGCTTCCTCTCTCAAAACAATTAACCCAGTTAACACGAGGGAAGAGGTGACTAAACTAGTTGTATTCTGCATTCGTCTTTTGCACAAGTCCTCGGATACCCTAACTTTTTGTTCCAGTAAAACTTGTTTTCAAAATCTTTCCATTCGGAGAAAACTGTTTGATCACCAACATTTGGGTTTTCAGATAATTTCATGAAATTGACATGAAGGCAATTGGACGGGAACTTGCGAAAAGGAAAAAAATGAGAGATTATGACATTTAGCTTTCATATGATCATCTGCTTAACATGGCAACAAGAAGTTTGATCCTCCGAGCTCCCACAGTGAGAAACTTTTTAAAGAATTTCGATTGCCACTAAAAAACGTGATCAATTCGACAATGAGGGCTTCGCTTCACTTCGTTTCGTGACCCTTTTTTACTCGATTTCTGTGTCAGAAGAAAAATTTTAGGCCCAAAGGACTGTCAAACATCTTTATCTTTTGTTTTTTAATTTTTTGAAATTTGACAAAATTTGTTGTTTCTGTCTTTAGCGCAACCAGTACGTGTTGTTTGACTTTGTCTGAGTAATTGATCAATTCAAATGACACTTTTAATGGCTCTGTTTATTTTTCCTTCAGGAAAGTAGGACAATTTTTTATTTTTCTTTAGTGTGTACGCATTTGGCTCATTTTTGGCTGTTGTACAATGATTGGAGAAAAACAAATGGCAAAAGTAGAATCCAGGGTCAAAAATCATATCTCATATTTTGCCTCAAATAGAAGTAATCAATTTTTATCAACTGCCTGTTTAAGTTGGACATTTCAATAGGCATAGACGATCATCCTTTGAACGTCTGTGAAAATCCTGTGTTTCTAGCTTAGGCATTTGCACTTTTTCACCTCCACCAACCTCAGCACTGAAATTGAAATCCGGGACCGTTGTTTTCACGTCTTTCTAATTTAATAAAGAAATTCCAATGGATAATCCAACCTTTAATTAGGCTTATAAACTTCAAACAGTACAGAGATCGAGGTGTGGGTTTGAAACAGACTGGGGTTGTAAGAGGGTTGGCTTTTTGGTGACATTATTGAGCTCCTTTATTGGGAACTGCCTGAAATCTGATAATTCGAGAGCTAAAATTTGATAATTGATCAGCCAAAATCTGTTTTTTAACAAACCATTGGCTCACCTTCTTCGACTTATTTCTGCATCATTATCAGCTATATTTCTGAGATTCTCAAATTTCTTTAAAAAAAGAATGATAAAAGTTTAGAATTACTTTTGATAGCACAAAATTTCGACACTTTCACAAAGCGAAAGATAGAAGTTCTGAGTACGCTACTAATGTCCGCATTTATGGGTTAGGGTTTGGTATGGCGATATAACTTATAAGATATAACTTTATTAAAAATGAATTTTCGAAAAATTTAGGTATGAATTTATAATTAGAGTAAAAGCTAGCTTTTATGAAAAAAAGAGATAAAGTATGATCTTGGCTTACTTTTGTCTAAATTGGTGTGGTGATTTTGAGCGGTGAATTTTTGTGGTGATGAGGCAAACAGGCAATATAAAACTAAATAGACAATAAAAATAAATTTCGATCATCGCCCTAGTGATTGCCGAATTGAAAAACTTGCAAGCAACTTGGAAACAATCTTGCAAGTGAATGCATACGGGTACCAAGTTGCTTGCAAGATTCTTGCAAGTTTTTCGATTCACTTGCAAGAATCTTGCAAGCTTATCGATTCACTTGCAAGATTCTTGCAAGCTTTTCGATTCATCTTGCAAGATTACTTGCAAGTTGAATCGAAAAGCTTGCAAGATGAATAGAAAAGCTTGCAAGAATCTTGCAAGCTTTTCGATTCAAATGCTGGGAAAGGGGGCAAACACAGAAAGGGTGCAGATTTTTGCAGCAGTAAAATTGTCTTAGCTTTAGCGTGAGCCTTTTTAGCTTTTTGAGGTCTAGAGCCGGTGGATTACTGTGCTCCATAAGGAGCGCACCTGGTCTCTAGCCATCAAAGAAAAAAAAGACCCGAAAGAGCTAAGACTAATGCGCGAAGGGGTCACAAACAAGGGCGGGGGGTTATCGCGCTAAGCGAAGGGGTAACAAACAAGGGCGGGGGGTTATCGCGCTGAAGAAAGAAACAGACAAACATATAAATGAACATCTAAATGAACAATAAAGGGGGAACAGAGAAGGCGGGGGGTTATTGTGTGCTGCGCGAAGGGGTCACAAACAAGGGCGGGGGGTTATCGCGCTGCGCGAAGGGGTCACAAACAAGGGCGGGGGGTTATCGCGCTGAAGAAAGAAACAGATAAACATATAAATGAACATCCAAATGCACAAGAAAGGGGGCACAGGCAAGAGGTGGGGATTCGCGCGAAATGCGAGAGAAAGGACGAAAAACGAGCGAGCACCCGAAAAGCGAGCGAGCGCAAAACGGGCGAAACAAAAACGAACGAGCGAAAAGCGAGCGAGCGCAAAACGAGCGAAACAAAAACGAACGAGCGAAAAGCGAGCGAGCGCAAAATGAGCGCGTCAATGACGAACGAGCGAGCAAGCGAAAAGCGAGCGAGAGAAAAGCGAGCGAAACGAAAACGAACGAGCGTGAAAGCGAACGAACGAAAAGCGAGCGAGCGGAAAACGAAAACGAGCGTGAAAGCGAACAAACGGAAAACGAGCGAGCGCAAAACGAGCAAATCAAAAGCGAACGAGCGTGAAAGCGAACAAATGGAAAACAAGCGAGAGCAAAACAAAAACGAACGACCGTGAAAGCGAGCGAACGACCGAATTTGCCCAGAAGGCAAACCTAAAAAGCACAAAAACACTTTCCCATAAGCAAAGAAAACTGGAGAGAGCGAGAGAAGTGAAGAAACAAATGCCCAAAAGGCAACAAGAAGAGAGAGAGAGAGAGAGAGAGAGAGAGAGAGCGAGAGAGAGCGAAAGCAAGATTTCTGAAAAAAATCAGCTAAAGAACAAGAGAAGCGCTCATTTTTAATCAAAAATTTTAATCACAGCGCTTCTTACAAAAAAAAACCAAAAAGAAGACAAGAAAACGCCCATTGATACAATTACTACTTGGTTATTCTAATCAAACCGCTTCAAATCAACAAATCTAAGGACCAAAACCAAAAAAAAGTAAAAACGAGTAGATAACGTCATCAACAAGAGCAACAGCAGAACAAAACAAGAGGCCAAAACTTGAAAATGTTGCAAGTCAGTGTTCAATCAATCTTTTTTTGAAAAAGACTGAGAAAACTATAACTGTCAGCCCATTAAATGTTTATCACATAACATCAATGCATCATTCCAAAAAATATCAGGAGGAAAAAATAGAGATAACAGAAGGTGCTATACAGAAAAACCAGAGCGACAGAACAAGAGAAGCGCTCATTTGTATTCAGAAATTTCAATCAAAGCGCTTCTTACAAGAAAACTTAAAAAAACAGAAGGCAAGGAGGCGTTCATTGATACCTATTACTATTTGGTTACTCTAATCAAAACACTTCAAATCAACAAATCTAAAGACCAAAACCAAGAAAAAGTAAAAACGAGAAGATAAAGTCATCAACACGAGCGACAGCAAAACCAAACACGAGGCCAAAACTTGAAAATGTCGCAAATCAGTGTTCCATCACTCTTTTTTGGAAAAGAATAAGAAAACTATAACTGTCAGCGCTCAGGAAATTAAATGTTTATCACATAACATCAATGTATCATCCCAAAAAATATTGAGAGGAAAAATTTAAAGAGAGACCAGAAGTTACAATAAAGAAAAACCAGAGCAATAGAACAAGAGAAGCTCTCATTTTTATTCAGAAATTTCAATCACAGCGCTTCTTACAAAAAAAACAAAAGACAAGGAAGCGCTCATTGATACCAATTACCATATGGTTATTCTAATAAAACCGCTTCACATCAACAAATCTAAAGACCAAAACTAAGAAAAAAGAGAAGCACCTACCAAAAAAGAAAATGCGCAATCAAAGCGCTCCCAGACAAACAAAAACATCAATAAAAGGAAAAAACGAGTAGAGAAAATCATCAACAAGAGCAACAGAAAAACAAAACAAGAGGTCAAAACTTGAAATGTTGCAACTCGTGTTTCATCACTCGCTTTTGAAAAAAATTAGGAAAACTATAATTGTCAGCGCTCAGGAAATTGAATGTTTATCACATAATATTAATGTATCATCTTAAAAAAAATCAAGAGGAAAAACTTTAGAGAGAACAGAATGTGCAAAGAAGAAAAACCAGAGCGAAAGAACAAGAGAAGCGCTCATTTGTATTCAGAAATTTCAATCACAGCGCTTCTTACAAAATAAAAAAAACAAAAGGAAAATAAGAAAGCGCACATTGATACAATTACTACTTGGTTATTCTTATCAAACCGCTTCAAATCAACAAATCTAACGACCAAAACTAAGAAAAAAGACAAGCACCTACCAAAATAGAAATTGCGCAATCCCAGACAAAAAAATACAGCAATAAAAGGAAAAAACGAGTAGAGAAAATCATCAACAAGAGCAACAGAAAAATAAAACAAGAGGCCAAAACTTGAAATCTTGCAACTCAGTATTTCATCACTCGCTTTCGAAAAAGATTGAGGAAACCATGACTGTCAGCGCTCAGGAAATTGAATGTTTATCACATAACATCAATGTATTTTATCTTAAAAAATATCAAGAGGAAAAAATTTAGAGAGACCAGAAGTTGCAAAAAAAACCAGGGCGAAAGAACAAGAGAAGCGCTCATTTTTAATCAGAAATTTTAATCAAAGCGCTTCTTACATAATAAAAAACCAAAAAGAAGACAAGAAAACGCTCATTGATACAATTACTACTTGGTTATTCTAATCATATCGCTTCAAATCAACAAATCTAAGGACCAAAACCAAAAAAAAGAGTAAAAACGAGCGGATAAAGTCATCAACAAGAGCAACAGCAAAAGAAAACAAGAGGCCAAAACTTGAAAAAGTTGCAAATCAGTGTTCGATCACTCTTTTTTGAAAAAGATTAAGAAAACTATAACTGTCAGCGCTTAGGAAATTGAATGTTTATCACATAACATCAATGTATCATCCAAAAAAATATCGCCAGGAAAAAATTTAGAGAGACAAGAAGGTGCAATAAAGAAAAACCAAAGCGACAGAACAAGAGAAGCGCTCATTTGTATTCAGAAATTTAATTCACAGCGCTTCTTACAAAATGAAAAAAACAGAAGGAAGACAAGAAATCACCTATTGATACAATTACTACTTGGTTATTCTAATCAAACCGCTTCAAATGAACAAATCTAAAGACCAAAACCAATAAAAGAGACAAGCCAGAATCAATAACCAAATTTTTCAATCACAGCAATTCCAAGTAAACAAGAAAAACAACAGAAAAAAAACGAGCAGAGAAAATCAACAAGAGCAACGGAAAAGAAACCAAGAAACAATAGCAACAAAATGCAATTCAGCGTTTTATTACTAGTTTTTTAAAACTAATGAAAACTTCATAACTGTCAGCACATAGAAATCTGATTGTTACCATCACAGCGCATCCATGTAACATCGTAAAATATAACAAGAGCAAAAAATTTGAAAACAGCACTTCCAGTTAAACACGTGCAGCACGAAAAAGAAAAAAACGAGTAGAGAAAATCAAGAGCAGCAAACGAAAACAAGACGCAAAGACAAGAAAAAATCTAACAATTCAGTGCTAAGTCACTCGCGGTAAATAAGATCAACAAGTATAAAATTCAGCAATCAAGAAATTGATTGTTTCCATCACAGCGCATCCATGGATCATTTTAAAATATATCAAGAGCAGAAAATTAAGAGAGGCCAAAAGGTACAAAACAGAAACATCAGAGTGAAAAAACAAAAGAAGAGCCTATTTGTAGTCAGTGACTTTATCACAGCGCTCCATGAAAGAAAGCTTAAAAAGCGTAAAAAAGGCAAAGAAGCGCTCATTGATGCCAATTATAAATTGTTTACTCTAGTTAAAATCAACTCAAATCAACAAATCCAAAAACTAAAACCAAATAAGTCCCTTTCAATAATCGAATTGTGCTATCACAGCACTTCCGGGAAAACAAGAACAGCGACAAAACCAGAAAAAAGAGGATGAACAATCATCTCTTATGACAGAAAACGAAAAAGCAAAAACAATCAAGAAACAAAAACAAGAAGCTAGCAAAGACACTTAATACTCAAATCAAACCAACTCATATTATGAAGTGACTATGGTACACTACAACTCATAATTTCTCATGATCACATTCACAGCGATTATCTTTAAAGAAAACGAGGAAAGATGAGAACTCAATGATATTCATTTTTCTCTAATCACAGAGCTTCCCCGCATAACGCAAACATTAGAAACAACATTTAAAAAACTAGAGCAACAAAGATGTACTCAATCACAAATTTCAAAGAAGGAATCATTAACATGAAACATTCAAATCATAGCAGATCAGTGTTCAAAGCAGATATCGGACAGAAAAAAAGGAAGAGGCACGCATGTTTCAAGCTGTTCCAAACACAGCTCTTACAAACAACTGGCAGCAAAATTCAAAAATTGAGCAAAATTGAATTAGCAAGCATCAAACTCAACAAGAATTTAGTCATTCGACGTATTATCAATCATTATCAATCTATGATCCTAATTAAATATTACAATCAGCGTTGACAAAGCTAAATTTATCCATCACGGCGCAATATGAAAACATAAAGTCACGTCCAAAGCAAGGGACAAGAGTGGGTGGAATACGCAAGCAACTTAGAGGACAGAAATAAACAGTCGCTCATATGCATTCACTAACTTTAGACAGCGTTTAGAAAAACAAGACAAAAATCTGATGTCAAAAAAGAAGCCGAGAGTTTTCGTAATTTTTTTTAAAAAAAAGTTAATAATCACTGTCAGAGCACAGACAACTAACTGCTTTAACACAGCGACTCCAAAGAGAATCGGAAAAAAACGAATAGCTAATACCTATCAGCTCAACCACTGTAAAGAGCTGTTCTAAAGAAAAGAAAGCCTATATAGCCCTACCACTGTAAGGGCTACTCAACTACATTGTTACATAAGGGACATTTGACATTTTCTAACTTAGAAGACTTTGACCTAGGATAGAGCAGAAAACTGTATTCATCAACAAAAGAGTTTTGACAAAGGTTGGCTGAGACAATGATGATTAAAAATCAATCAATAAAGCATCACAGAAACAGTATTTACAACAGATAGAGAAATATCCATCAATCAAATGACTGAAGACAGGCGATCAAAACATAACAGAACACAAATTATTAAGACAACGAAAAGCACGAACAATAGCTTAGGTTCACATTTAGCAGATTTCAATGTCTTAAGTTTTCAGAGTCTTAAAATTTTCTCACTCGAAAGCCGAAAGTTTCACACGCTTTCACTAGGAAACGTAATATGTCAAGTTTTCCGCCGTATACAGGGTGAAATCCTCCTCTGTTATCAAATTGCTTCATGTACATTTGGGTAGCTTTGAATAGATTTCTACCTAAATACCGTTGCAGTACTTGATTTGCCGCTACTATCAAATGCGGCTCAACGTCTTTTCTTGGCAGCAGTTTAATAACGCGAACTCTTGTACCTCTTTCACTCAACACTTCTTGAAACGCAATTATTTTGCAGGCAACTAAGGTTGGATCTTCGGCCTCTCTGTGCTTGAATTTTCCTAGGTCATTAATCCCCACCATAATTATTACGTATCTATACTGACATGCAAGCTCCACGTCATTAACATTTAGGTCCATTGCCCTTCGTCCACCTACACCATCGACAACTACTGGCAACTGTTTAAGGAAACAATCACACAATGATTCATTTCTGAGATGCTTTATATTCTCTAAACAACAGATCAACTGAGAACATGTCACTTTGCCAGACCTAGCGCCCTAGATTCCCAGATCCAGACTCGACTCGACCAATCCAGACTCGACCAAAACCACACAAAAATTGACCAGTATTGAAAGACCACGCCGAAAACTAGACTCAAAACACTTATTCTTGGCTTAAAATCAAACTGAACCACTGTAAGCAGTTTTTCTCATCCTATATTGAAAGTTTCATTCATTTTAGAATTATATTAAAAGAGTGAAAAGTTGGTCAGGACACCTAATTAGTTATGCTCAAAGACTTCTCTCATCACGCTCGCGGTAAAAGTACCCTCACTTAGTTCATACAGAACACACTTCCAAGTTAATTCCTCAGCCCTAATCATTTCTAACTCTCCCGGTTTTCCAATTTTGTATAGAAACAATACTGATTCAGTCTCATGTTTACCATCTACAAGTTTTTTTTGCTTTTCATGCATCTGACAACTGCATATTCCAGTTCCGAATTCCTCAATTTGGCAAAAAATTCTATATTAACAAACTTATTACCAGTAGTTAGGGCAACACTGTTCGAAGTATTTTTTTTAGTGTAAGTAAAAGAGCTTGATGTGTAAACTAATCCACCACAAGTCAAACGACTTTTTATTTGAACTAAATTATTTTCCAAAGCGTATTCCTGATTTTCTACAGAAAGCCGCACATACAAACTACAGTTGATCTCTTTCGCTTCCTGAGAATCGTTTTTTCTGTGTAAAAATTTTTCAACAATTTTGTTAGGATTTTTGACAGAACCCTTGACTGTCCTTATGAGTAGGTGGTTTGCGGACTCAAATGAGAAGGCAGAAACAAGCCATAGCGGTCCAATTTGTCTGCATTGGTGAGCTAAATGTCGCAAGGTGTGCATATTGAAAGACTGTGAGTCTACTCCAAAAGCTTTTAAGAAATTGTCAAAAAAATTCTAGATGATTTTCAGCATCCGTTAAAATAGCTTCACTCAATTTTTGTTCACTTAGGAGGCGAATTGCTTTTGAAAGTCTCAAGAATAACTCAACCAATAATTGATCAACTGGAAAACTTTTTAACATAATCAAAGGACCTAAATGAAAAAAGAAAAGCCGGAAATCAGCAGCTTTCCACAGATTAAGCTCCGAAACATTTTTTGGTTTGTGTAAACTTTCATAGGGTACCATGCAATCAATCAGACATTTATTGAACTCTTCCTTGGAATTTTTTGGAACCTTGGAAATCAGAGCCTGAGTCAAAATTTTGGCAGAACTAAAAAAAATTTGATGCATGGGGTCAATAGGGACATTCCATGGAATGCCAAAAAATTTGCTGAGCGGTGATATTCCCTTTACCCCGAATTTTCCTGACATTGCGTTTTTTAGATACTCTTGATTTTGCCTAAGAATAAGTTTTTCTTGAACCGGATAGCGCATTCGCCTGTTCTGATAAACACCACCACTGTAGCAATAAGGACATCCGTAGTACCCGTTAAATTGTTGCACCATACATACAGAAATCATAGCTGGCATATCACAAATAAGATATAGAAAATTTGCGGAACATTCACCCAGTCCTTCTATTACTAATTTGTCGCTCAAAAACAAATCAATTTCAAAGCTAATTTTTTTAAAAAGGAAACTCCAATTTGGCTTTCCTTTTCATTGCCAGAGGCCTAGCAGGAGGTGGTTTGAAAACTCTGACCGCAATTTTGGAGGCAAATTAAAAATTTGGACCCAAACAGGCCAAACCGAAATAAAACGGGATTTAAATAAAGCCACACCGTCAATATTGATGTTTAGTAAAACTTCTTTTTTCTTGATCTTAATTGTTCCAGCTGTCCAGCTCAAAGACTCAGACCACGATTGTTTTTTATAACTAATATTTTTACCCAAGATTGTTTTTAGCTGTTGGCGAAGATTGACTGTTACGAATTGTGATGCATTGTGTTCAAAAACAGTGCAAGAAGGCAAGCTTAGCAACGTTGATGGGGCCGAAATATTATTAGAAGGCGGTAAAATTTTCCCGAAAAGTCTCAAAATATCACGTCTGCACGCAGCAGAAAGAGTGTGTCGGTTTGCAATTGAGTCAAAAGCATTATTAAAATCTGTTGTAGAGAACTCTGAGCCATCATAGAGTTCTAATTCGGGATTCCAATTCTCACAATCTAAAAAAGTCTCCGACTCCAAATTCTCTTTTCTTTCCTCATCATCAAATAAATAAAGGTTCAAGGGTTGCGAACGTAGTGGAGTCGAACAGACGGGACCAAGTGGCTGAAACTTATTGAGGAAAGGTGAAGGCAACATGACAGAGCTAACTTTATCATCTAGCTGCGGAACTGTTGTGTTAAGGCTAGAATGCCTGGACGTTTCTAAAGAACCATAAATTTCACTATATGACAAAACAGAAAAACTTTCTTCTTCAGCAAGCAATTCAGCAGCACTATTATCTGCTGTCATTGCTAAAATTACTTTTTTCGAGTATCTGTACATTAGATCAACCGCTTCACCTTTTCTATTCAAAATATCCGTTTTGGTTGACAGGACTTTTTTCAACTTATTACTATGATTCTCTTCATCACCACTAAATAATTTCCTTTTACGTGACGGCAAACGATCTTCTAAAGGGTCTCCGTGCTCGGAGGTAAACTTACACAAACAAAACTTATTGAAATCTCCGAAGAAGTTACCGTAATTTCATCACCATTATTAATATCTTTAATTGCTACACAGCGAACTAAATTCCCATGTATTTCGTATCTCGAATTAGGTTTACAACACGAATTTACAAAGGATACCGGCCCTAACATTAGAAAAGTTTGCGCTATTTTTCTCGTTGTTGTAATGAGTGAAGAGTCATTTACATCGATTACATGATCTTCATCTGGTAACTCACTAAGGAAACCTGCTAAGCCAGAAATGCAACTTTTTTTTATCAATTTTAGTTTTTGCAAACACTCCTACTTGGGAAAAAATTGTCGATGGAATATAACTCACAGCTTGGAACGATACAACCTTTAGGACTTCGACGTAATGGTTCTCCAGAAACATTCTGACGGTCTCGGCGTCATCTTCCAACTCCAGGTTTTCAGGTTGAAAAATTTTGTGTGCCCTTACGTCTCCACTGTCAATATATTTGCTTGTTAGAGCGGAATCGAATGCAGCCAGTGACTGCCAACGGATATTAACATTTTTGAGAGTTTTTTCATCCATCACTGAAACTAAATTGAAGCGTTACTTTTTTCTGTATTGACGGAGATTATGCTTTCTGATATCGAAAGAGTAGCTCTATATTTCCTTACAAAGGAACTTGTCTCCAAATTTAAAGGTTCAAATGCAGCTATTTTAAAGAGATCCTGGGGTTCTTAATTACATTCCCAACCACTGTAAAGGGAACACTCACATGGTATATGACTAACGTTATTTCAATTCTAGCAAAAGTAAGAAACATGGCTTCTATTATTATATCATCTGTTTGGTATCAGAACAACTAATAACAGTAAATCAGTTCGAAACAACTGCGACCAGAACTAGACAAAAGAAATCAATCTTAGGATTAGTTTGTTGTCCCTCATTGACCAGCAGAAGCGCCCGATTTGATGATCTCGAGCCTTTTCTCAAATTGCTCCTTAACACCAACTTGATTGGCTCCTAATTTCGCCCGATGATAAGCATAGACAGAAGTTCCACAGAACAGCTTTACCGCACCTGCAATAAAAAAAGCTCTTACATTTTTTTAGATTCACTGAGTTCACGGTTAAAATATTAATCTCCTTTAAAAGCTTTTTCAGCATTCCTTGGTGCGCGCAACCGAGTCGTCTTAAACTTTCGGCGGGGTGAGAAGCAGTACAAAGCCCTTTCATCTTCGTTGAAGATTTTTCTTACAACACTGCTACCAAATCCGCGGTAGTCATCCTCTTTTCCATCAAAGTCCAACAGGTTTTGTCCATTATATAACAAGACCCATTTTTTCTGGAGTTTAGAGACTCGGCATTTTTTGTTGTTCTAAACAACTCAGAAGCGTTAAAAACATTCAGGGTCATCATCAATTGTTGCCAAAAAGTTAAAAGAATCCCCAAAAACGATAATGAAAAAGATAACCTGAGATTTTAATTCAGCTGAGGACACTACAAGCAGATTATAAAGATCAAGCTCTAAAGCGCAAGATTCTTCTAGTCGCCTTTCAATCTCCAAAAACTTTTCTGTCAAGACTTCCAGACTTTGGCTGGAGATCAGAAGTCCGCTATTTATCTCTTTGATTTCATCGAGGCTAACCGCTTGATCCATTTTGACCTGAAGTGATACTCAACAAATTCAGGATCGCCCACAGACTTAGAAAAGACAACTCATTGTAAATGTTCGCCCGCTAGCCAAGGGTAAAAAATGTTTTGAAATCACAACTTACTTTTATTTTAAGTTACATTAAAATGATAAGCAACATGGAAGCAACAAAACAGAAAACAATCACTCTAGAATCCTCAGCTTCAACACCATTATTAAAAGAAGCAACAATAGAAAGATAATCAGCAAAAGGATTAAAAGCATCAAAACAAATTTAACGGAGCAACAAATGAGATATTATCTGATTATTATTGGAAGTCATATTTTTGCTAATATCAATCCCAACCACTGTAATGGGATATCTCAATAATCCGATTCATTTTCCCTATATCCTTTGTTCTTATAAGCATTGCCCATAACATTTACCAATCTAACAACACGCTTGTACACTTTCTTCGAAAACTGTTCTCCTAACACAGCTTTGAGAGCATTTCTGTAAACAGCTTCACTCTCAAGGTCAATTCGGGTTCTACCCGAGTTTTCTGGCCGCAACTTTTTCTGGGGATCAACGACGTGGTTTGCTAATTCCTCCTTCGACCACAGCTTGCGCGCAATTCTTTTTCCCTTCTCTTCTGGCGTATCTCCACCCAAGTTTGTCAAGCAAAGCCCTTGACAATAAACATGCTCGCCTACCTCTTCATTTGTACCGTCTTCTCGTTCCATAACGGCTTCCTTAGCATCAGTAACCTCTTTCTTTACATTACGAGCCAACAACAAAATTATCCTTCTGAATTTGATTGGATTTATCGAGCCGTTGCTCTAACCTCGAAGCTATATGAAGGAGCTTTTCATACGCCAGTTGTTTAAGTGCGCTCTTCTCACCAGAAACCTGTCCACAGGCGGCACACTTGGAGCCTTTTTCAACTGGAACCTCTCTACTTTTCTCAATTTTTCTACGCTTACAAGGAGCTGGTTGGCTATGACTTCGAGCTTGTTCTTCGTCCTCCGAAAACAAATCAGAATCATCAGAATCACTCTGAGATTCACGTTCATTGCTCGTCTTACTTACTGCACCCAACACTTCTTTGATAACAGCTGAAACGTCTAAACGTGCAACATCGCAAGTCGTGTCACCCAAATTACTGTTCATGTACTCGCCTACGTGAACCATCAGGTCTAGAGGGCCGTAAGTCATAAATAGACCTTTTCCAATTTTAGGAAAGATTACATGGTCCAATTTTTTGAAACTGATTTTCTCCGCGTTGAGAAAATGGACGGGCCAATTTTCATCGTTCGCAGGGAAAAGCATATAAGTATTATTGACTGGGAAATAGAAAATAAATGTTTGGCTCGAATCAAGTTCAATATCGTTCTTGAGTCTTGCCTTCTCGATTGCGCGAGTCGATGTTCGGGCTGGGTTTGCCATCTTTCTCCTTCAAAAAAGGGTCAAATATGACTAAATCGATGACTATGTCAAAAAACAATTTAATTGACACACTATTAAAGAGCTAAATTAATATTAAAAGTGTCAATTCATTTGAAACACTATAGCGAGTTTTTGAGCGCAAAATTTGACAACGTATAGAGTACTTTCTTTCTATAGCACCTTTTTTCCCAAAGTCAAAAATTCTTTCCCCTCAGACTGTACCCGGACAGTTACACTCCTCCTTAGACCCTCAATTCATTTGAATAAGTCCTTGACTACGTTAAAAACCAATTTATGTTGAAACACTATATAGCGAGTTTTTGAGCGAGAAATTTGACCACGTATAGAGTACTTTTTTCGTATAGCACCTAGGTCAAAAATTCTTTCACCCTCAGACTGTACTCGGACAGTGAATCTTCTCCTTAGACCCTCAATTCATTTGAATAAGTCCTTGACTAGGTTGAAAACCAATTCATGTTGAAACACTATATAGCGAGTTTTTGAGCGAGAATTTTGACAACGTATAGAGTACTTTTTTCGTATAGCACCTAGGTCAAAAATTCTTTCCCGCTTAGACTGTACCCGGACAGTGACATTCCTCCTTAGACCCTCAATTCATTTGAATAAGTCCTTGACTAGGCTGAAAACCAATTTATGTTGAAACACTATGTAGCGAGGTTTGAGCGCGAAATTTGACAACGTATAGAGTACTTTTTTCGTATAGCACCTAGGTCAAAAATTCTTTCCCCCTCAGACTGTACTTGGGTAGTGACACTCCTCCCTAGACCCTCAATTCATTTGAATAAGTCCTTCACTAGGTTGAAAACCGATTTATGTTGAAACACTATATAGCGAGTTTTTGAGCGCGAAATTTGACAACGTATAGAGTACTTTTTTCGTATAGCACCTAACTCAAAAATTCTTTCCCCCTCAGACTGTACTTGGACAGTGACACTCCTCCTTAGACCCTCAATTCATTTGAATAAGTCCTTGACTAGGTTGAAAAGCAATTTATGTTGAAACACTAGCGAGTTTTTGAGCGCGAAATTTGAAAACGTATAGAGTACTTTTTTCGTACAGCACCTAGGTCAAAAATTCTTTCCCCCTCAGACTGTACTCGGACAGTGACACTCCTCCTTAGACCCTCAATTCATTCGAATTAGTCCTTGACTAGGTTGAAAAGCAATTTATGTTGAAACACTATATAGCGAGTTTTTGAGCGCGAAATTTGACAACGTATAGAGTACTTTTTTCGTACAGCACCTAGGTCAAAAATTCTTTCCCCCTCAGACTGTACTCGGACAGTGACACTCCTCCTTAGACCCTCAATTCATTTGAATAAGTCCTTGACTAGGTTGAAAAGCAATTTATGTTGAAACACTATATAGCGACTTTTTGAGCGCGAAATTTGACAACGTATAGAGTACTTTTTTCGTATAGCACCTAGGTCAAAAATTCTTTCCCGCTTAGACTGTACCCGGACAGTGACATTCCTCCTTAGACCCTCAATTCATTTGAATAAGTCCTTGACTAGGCTGAAAACCAATTTATGTTGAAACACTATGTAGCGAGGTTTTGAGCGCGAAATTTGACAACGTATAGAGTACTTTTTTCGTATAGCACCTAGGTCAAAAATTCTTTCCCCCTCAGACTGTACTTGGGTAGTGACACTCCTCCCTAGACCCTCAATTCATTTGAATAAGTCCTTCACTAGGTTGAAAACCGATTTATGTTGAAACACTATATAGCGAGTTTTTGAGCGCGAAATTTGACAACGTATAGAGTACTTTTTTCGTATAGCACCTAACTCAAAAATTCTTTCCCCCTCAGACTGTACTTGGACAGTGACACTCCTCCTTAGACCCTCAATTCATTTGAATAAGTCCTTGACTAGGTTGAAAAGCAATTTATGTTGAAACACTAGCGAGTTTTTGAGCGCGAAATTTGAAAACGTATAGAGTACTTTTTTCGTACAGCACCTAGGTCAAAAATTCTTTCCCCCTCAGACTGTACTCGGACAGTGACACTCCTCCTTAGACCCTCAATTCATTCGAATTAGTCCTTGACTAGGTTGAAAAGCAATTTATGTTGAAACACTATATAGCGAGTTTTTGAGCGCGAAATTTGACAACGTATAGAGTACTTTTTTCGTACAGCACCTAGGTCAAAAATTCTTTCCCCCTCAGACTGTACTCGGACAGTGACACTCCTCCTTAGACCCTCAATTCATTTGAATAAGTCCTTGACTAGGTTGAAAAGCAATTTATGTTGAAACACTATATAGCGACTTTTTGAGCGCGAAATTTGACAACGTATAGAGTACTTTTTTCGTATAGCACCTAGGTCAAAAATTCTTTCCCCCTCAGACTGTACTCGGACAGTAACACTCCTCCTTAGACCCTCAATTCATTTGAATATGTCCTTCACTAGGTTGAAAACCGATTTATGTTGAAACACTATATAGCGAGTTTTTGAGCGCGAAATTTGACAACGTATAGATTACTTTTTTCGTATAGCACCTAGGTCAAAAATTCTTTCCCCCTTAGACTCTACTCGGACAGTGACACTCCTCCTTAGGCCCTCAATTGATTTGAATAAGTCCTTGACTAGGTTGAAAAGCAATTTATGTTGAAAACTAATTAGCGAGTTTTTGAGCGCGAAATTTGACAACGTATAGAGTACTTTTTTCGTACAGCACCTAGGTCAAAAATTCTTTCCCCCTCAGACTGTACTCGGACAGTGACACTCCTCCTTAGACCCTCAATTCATTTGAATAAGTCCTTGACTAGGTTGAAAAGCAATTTATGTTGAAACACTAGCGAGTTTTTGAGCGCGAAATTTGAAAACGTATAGAGTACTTTTTTCGTACAGCACCTAGGTCAAAAATTCTTTCCCCCTCAGACTGTACTCGGACAGTGACACTCCTCCTTAGACCCTCAATTCATTCGAATTAGTCCTTGACTAGGTTGAAAAGCAATTTATGTTGAAACACTATATAGCGAGTTTTTGAGCGCGAAATTTGACAACGTATAGAGTACTTTTTTCGTACAGCACCTAGGTCAAAAATTCTTTCCCCCTCAGACTGTACTCGGACAGTGACACTCCTCCTTAGACCCTCAATTCATTTGAATAAGTCCTTGACTAGGTTGAAAAGCAATTTATGTTGAAACACTATATAGCGACTTTTTGAGCGCGAAATTTGACAACGTATAGAGTACTTTTTTCGTATAGCACCTAGGTCAAAAATTCTTTCCCCCTCAGACTGTACTCGGACAGTAACACTCCTCCTTAGACCCTCAATTCATTTGAATATGTCCTTCACTAGGTTGAAAACCGATTTATGTTGAAACACTATATAGCGAGTTTTTGAGCGCGAAATTTGACAACGTATAGATTACTTTTTTCGTATAGCACCTAGGTCAAAAATTCTTTCCCCCTTAGACTCTACTCGGACAGTGACACTCCTCCTTAGGCCCTCAATTGATTTGAATAAGTCCTTGACTAGGTTGAAAAGCAATTTATGTTGAAAACTAATTAGCGAGTTTTTGAGCGCGAAATTTGACAACGTATAGAGTACTTTTTTCGTACAGCACCTAGGTCAAAAATTCTTTCCCCCTCAGACTGTACTCGGACAGTGACACTCCTCCTTAGACCCTCAATTCATTTGAATAAGTCCTTGACTAGGTTGAAAAGCAATTTATGTTGAAACACTATATAGCGACTTTTTGAGCGCGAAATTTGACAACGTATAGAGTACTTTTTTCGTATAGCACCTAGGTCAAAAATTCTTTCCCCCTCAGACTGTACTCGGACAGTGACACTCCTCCTTAGACCCTCAATTCATTTGAATAAGTCCTTGACTAGGCTGAAAACCAATTTATGTTGAAACACTATGTAGCGAGTTTTTGAGCGCGAAATTTGACAACGTATAGAGTACTTTTTTCGTATAGCACCTAGGTCAAAAATTCTTTCCCCCTCAGACTGTACTTGGGTAGTGACACTCCTCCCTAGACCCTCAATTCATTTGAATAAGTCCTTCACTAGGTTGAAAACCGATTTATGTTGAAACACTATATAGCGAGTTTTTGAGCGCGAAATTTGACAACGTATAGAGTACTTTTTTCGTATAGCACCTAACTCAAAAATTCTTTCCCCCTCAGACTGTACTTGGACAGTGACACTCCTCCTTAGACCCTCAATTCATTTGAATAAGTCCTTGACTAGGTTGAAAAGCAATTTATGTTGAAACACTAGCGAGTTTTTGAGCGCGAAATTTGAAAACGTATAGAGTACTTTTTTCGTAAAGCACCTAGGTCAAAAATTCTTTCCCCCTCAGACTGTACTCGGACAGTGACACTCCTCCTTAGACCCTCAATTCATTCGAATTAGTCCTTGACTAGGTTGAAAAGCAATTTATGTTGAAACACTATATAGCGAGTTTTTGAGCGCGAAATTTGACAACGTATAGAGTACTTTTTTCGTATAGCACCTAGGTCAAAAATTCTTTCCCCCTCAGACTGTACTCGGACAGTGACACTCCTCCTTAGACCCTCAATTCATTTGAATATGTCCTTCACTAGGTTGAAAACCGATTTATGTTGAAACACTATATAGCGAGTTTTTGAGCGCGAAATTTGACAACGTATAGATTACTTTTTTCGTATAGCACCTAGGTCAAAAATTCTTTCCCCCTTAGACTCTACTCGGACAGTGACACTCCTCCTTAGGCCCTCAATTCATTTGAATAAATCCTTGACTAGGTTGAAAAGCAATTTATGTTGAAACACTATATAGCGAGTTTTTGAGCGCGAAATTTGACAACGTATAGAGTACTTTTTTCGTATAGCACCTAGGTCAAAAATTTTTCCCCCTCAGACTGTACTCGGACAGTGAAACTCCTCCTAAGACCCTCAATTCATTTGATTAAGTCCTTGACCAGGTTGAAAACCGATTTATGTTAAAACACTATATAGCGAGTTTTTGAGCGCGAAATTTGACAACGTATAGAGTACTTTTTTCGTATAGCACCTAGATCAAAAATTCTTTTCCCCTCAGACTGTACTCGGGTAGTGACACTCCTCCCTAGAACCTCAATTCATTTGAATAAGTCCTTCACTAGGTTGAAAACCGATTTATGTTGAAACACTATATAGCGAGTTTTTGAGCGCGAAATTTGACAACGTATAGAGTACTTTTTTCGTATAGCACCTAGCTCAAAAATTCTTTCCCCCTCAGACTGTACTTGGACAGTGACACTCCTCCTTAGACCCTCAATTCATTTGAATAAGTCCTTGACTAGGTTGAAAAGCAATTTATGTTGAAACACTATATAGCGAGTTTTTGAGCGCGAAATTTGACAACGTATAGAGTACTTTTTTCGTATAGCACCTAGGTCAAAAATTCTTTCCCCTCAGACTGTACTCGGACAGTGAAACTCCTCCTTAGACCCTCAATTCATTTGAATAAGTCCTTGACTAGTTTGAAAAGCAATTTATGTTGAAACACTATATAGCGAGTTTTTGAGCGCGAAATTTGACAACGTATAGAGTACTTTTTTTCGTATAGCACCTAGGTCAAAAATTCTTTCCCCTCAGACTGTACTCGGACAGTGAAACTCCTCCTTAGACCCTCAATTCATTTGAATAAGTCCTTGACTAGGTTGAAAGGCAATTTATGTTGAAACACTATATAGCGAGTTTTTGAGCGCGAAATTTGACAACGTATAGAGTACTTTTTTTCGTATAGCACCTAGGTCAAAAATTTGTTCCCCCTCAGACTGTACTCGGACAATGACACTCCTCCTTGGACCCTCAATTCATTTGAATAAGTCCTTGACTAGGTTGAAAAGCAATTTATGTTGAAACACTAGCGAGTTTTTGAGCGCGAATTTTGACAACGTATAGAGTACTTTTTTCGTATAGCACCTAGGTCAAAAATTCTTTCCCCTCAGACTGTACTCGGACAGTGACACTCCTCCTTAGACCCTCAATTCATTTGAATAAGTCCTTGACTAGGTTGAAAAGCAATTTATGTTGAAATACTATATAGCGAGTTTTTGAGCGCGAAATTTGACAAAGTATAGATTACTTTTTTCGTATAACACATAGGTCAAAAATTCTTTCCCCTTTAGACTGTACCCGGACAGTGACACTCCTCCTTAGACCCTCAATTCATTTGAATAAGTCCTTCACTAGGTTGAAAACCGATTTATGTTGAAACACTATATAGCGAGTTTTTGAGCGCGAAATTTGACAACGTATAGAGTACTTTTTTCGTATAGCACCCAGATCAAAATTTCTTTCCCCCTCAGACTGTATTCGGACAGTGACACTCCTCCTTAGACCCTCAATTCATTTGAATAAATCCTTGACTAGGTTGAAAAGCAATTTATGTTGAAACACTATATAGCGAGTTTTTGAGCGCGAAATTTGTCAACGTATAGAGTTCTTTTTTCGTATAGCACCTAGGTCAAAAATTCTTTCCCCCTCAGACTGTACTCGGACAGTGACACTCCTCCTTTGACCCTCAATTCATTTGAATAAGTCCTTGACCAGGTTGAAAACCGATTTATGTTGAAACACTATATAGCGAGTTTTTGAGCGCGAAATTTGACAACGTATAGAGTACTTTTTTCGTATAGCACCTAGGTCAAAAATTCTTTCACCCTCAGACTGTACTCGGACAGTGACACTCCTCCCTAGAACCTCAATTCATTTGAATAAGTCCTTCACCAGTTTGAAAACCGATTTATGTTGAAACACTATATGGCGAGTTTTTGAGCGCGAAATTTGACAACGTATAGAGTACTTTTTTCGTATAGCACCTGGATCAAAAATTCTTTCCCTCTCAGACTGTACTCGGTCAGTGACACTCCTCCTTAGACCCTCAATTTATTTGAATAAATCCTTGACTAGGTTGAAAAGCAATTTATGTTGAAACACTATATAGCGAGTTTTTGAGCGCGAAATTTGACAACGTATAGAGTACTTTTTTCGTATAGCACCTAGGTCAAAAATTCTTTCCCCCTCAGACTGTACTCGGACAGTGACACTCCTCCTTAGACCCTCAATTCATTTGAATAAGTCCTTTACCAGGTTGAAAACCGATTTATGTTGAAACACTATATAGCGAGTTTCTGAGCGCGAAATTTGACAACGTATAGAGTACTTTTTTCGTATAGCACCTAGATCAAAAATTCTTTCCCCCTCAGACTGTACTCGGACAGTGACACTCCTCCTTAGACCCTCAATTCATTTGAATAAGTCCTTGACCAGGTTGAAAACCGATTTATGTTGAAACACTATATAGCGAGTATTTGAGCGCGAAATTTGACAACGTATAGAGTACTTTTTTCGTATAGCACCTAGGTCAAAAATTCTTTTCCCCTTAGACTGTACCCGGACAGTGACACTCCTCCTTAGACCCTCAATTCATTTGAATAAGTACTTGACTAGGCTGAAAACCAATTTATGTTGAAACACTATGTAACGAGTTTTTGAGCGCGAAATTTGACAACGTATAGACTACTTTTTTCGTATAGCACCTAGGTCAAAAATTCTTTCCCCCTCAGACTGTACTCGGACAGTGACACTCCTCCTTAGACCCTCATTTCATTTGATTAAATCCTTGACTAGGTTGAAAAGCAATTTATGTTGAAACACTATATAGCGAGTTTTTGAGCGCGAAATTTGACAACGCATAGAGTACTTTTTTCGTATAGCACCTAGGTCAACCATTCTTTGCCCCTCAGACTGTACTCGGACAGTGACACTCCTCCTTAGACCCTCAATTCATTTGAATAAGTCCTTGACTAGCTTGAAAAGCAATTTATGTTGAAACGCTATATAGCGAGTTTTTGAGCGCGAAATTTGACAACGTATAGAGTACTTTTTTCGTATAGCACCTAGGTCAAAAATTCTTTCCCCCTCAGACTGTACTCGGACAGTGACACTCCTCCTTAGACCCTCAATTCATTTGAATAAGTCCTTGACCAGGTTGAAAACCGATTTATGTTGAAACACTATATAGCGAGTTTTTGAGCGCGAAATTTGACAACGTATAGAGTACTTTTTTCGTATAGCACCTAGGTCAAAAATTCTTTTCCCCTTAGACTGTACCCGGACAGTGACACTCCTCCTTAGACCCTCAATTCATTTGAATAAGTACTTGACTAGGCTGAAAACCAATTTATGTTGAAACACTATGTAGCGAGTTTTTGAGCGCGAAATTTGACAACGTATAGACTACTTTTTTCGTATAGCACCTAGGTCAAAAATTCTTTCCCCCTCAGTCTGTACTCGGGTAGTGACACTCCTCCCTAGACCCTCAATTCATTTGAATAAGTCCTTCACTAGGTTGAAAACCGGTTTATGTTGAAACACTATATAGCGAGTTTTTGAGCGCGAAATTTGACAACGTATAGAGTACTTTTTTCGTATAGCACCTAGGTCAAAAATTCTTTCCCCCTCAGACTGTACTCGGACAGTGACACTCCTCCTTAGACCATCAATTCATTTGATTAAATCCTTGACTAGGTTGAAAAGCAATTTATGTTGAAACACTATATAGCGAGTTTTTGAGCGCGAAATTTGACAACGCATAGAGTACTTTTTTCGTATAGCACCTAGGTCAAAAATTCTTTCCCCCTCAGACTGTACTCGGACAGTGACACTCCTCCTTAGACCCTCAATTCATTTGAATAAGTCCTTGACTAGATTGAAAAGCAATTTATGTTGAAACACTATATAGCGAGTTTTTGAGCGCGAAATTTGACAACGTATAGAGTACTTTTTTCGTATAGCACCTAGGTCAAAAACTTTTTCCCCCTCAGACTGTACTCGGACAGTAACACTCCTCCTTACACCCTCAATTCATTTGAATAAGTCCTTGACTAGGTTGAAAAGCAATTTATGTTGAAACACTATATAGCGAGTTTTTGAGCGCGAAATTTGACAACGTATAGAGTACTTTTTTCGTATAGGACCTAGGTCAAAAATTCTTTCCCCCTCAGACTGTTCTCAGACAGTGACACTCCTCCTTAGACCCTCAAGTCATTTGAATACGTCCTTGACTAGGTTGAAAACCACTTCATGTTGAAAAACTATATAGCGAGTTTTTGAGCGCCAAATTTGACAACGTATAGAGTACTTTTTTCGTATAGCACCTAGGTCAAAATTTTTTCCCCCTCAGACTGCACTCGGACAGTGACACTCCTCCTTAAACCCTCAAGTCATTTGAATAAGTCCTTGACTAGGTTGAAAACCACTTTATGTTGAAAAACAATATAGCGAGTTTTTGAGCGCGAAATTTGACAACGTATAGAGTACTTTTTTCGTATAGCACCTAGGTCAAAAATTCTTTCCCCCTCAGACTGTACTCGGACAGTGACACTCCTCCTTAGACCCTCAATTCATTTGAATAAGTCCTTGACTAGGTTGAAAAGCAATTTATGTTGAAACACTATATAGCGAGATTTTGAGCGCGAAATTTGACAACGTATAGAGTACTTTTTTCGTATAGCACCTAGGTCAAAAATTGTTTCCCACTCAGACTGTACTCGGACAATGAAACTCCTCCTTATTCCCTCAATTCAATTTAATAAGTCCTTGACTAGGTTGAAAAGCAATTTATGTTGAAACACTATATAGCGAGTTCTTGAGCGCGAAATTTGACAACGTATAGAGTACTTTTTTCGTATAGCACCTAGGTCAAAATTTTTTCCCACTCAGACTGTACTCGGACAGTAACACTCCTCCTTACACCCTCAATTCTTTTGAATAAGTCCTTGACTAGGTTGAAAACCACTTTATGTTGAAAAACTATATAGCGAGTTTTTGAGCGCCAAATTTGACGTATAGAGTACTTTTTTCGTATAGCACCTAGGTCAAAAATTCTTTCTCACTCAGACTGTACTCGGACAGTGACACTCCTCCTTAGACCCTCAGTTCATTTGAATAAGTCCTTGACCAGTTTGAAAAGCAATTTATGTTGAAACACTATATAGCGAGTTTTTGAGCGCGAAATTTGACAACGTATAGAGTACTTTTTTCGTATAGCACCTAGGTCAAAAATTATTTCCCCCTCAGACTGTACTCGGACAGTGACACTCCTCCTAAGACCCTAAATTCATTTGAATAAGTCCTTGACTAGGTTGAAAAGCAATTAATGTTGAAACACTATAAAGCGAGTTTTTGAGCGCCAAATTTGACAACGAATAGAGTACTTTTTTGGTATAGCACCTAGGTCAAAAATTCTTTCCCCCTCAGACTGTACTTGGACAGTGACACTCCTCCTTAGACCCTCAATTCATTTGAATAAGTCCTTGACTAGGTTGAAAAGCAATTTATGTTGAAACACTATATAGCGAGTTTTTGAGCGCCAAATTTGACAACGTATAGAGTACTTTTTTCGTATAGCACCTAGGTCAAAAATTCTTTCCCCCTCAGACTTTACTTGGACAGTGACACTCCTCCTTTGTCCCTCAGTTCATTTGAATAAGTCCTTGACCAGTTTGAAAAGCAATTTATGTTGAAACACTATATAGCGAGTTTTTGAGCGCGAAATTTGACAACGTATAGAGTACTTTTTTCGTATAGCACCTAGGTCAAAAATTCTTTCCCACTCAGACTGTACTCGGACAATGAAACTCCTCCTTAGACCCTCAATTCAATTTAATAAGTCCTTGACTAGGTTGAAAAGCAATTTATATTGAAACACTATATAGCGAGTTTTTGAGCGCGAAATTTGACAACGTATAGAGTATTTTTTTCGTATAGCACCTAGGTCAAAATTTTTTCCCACTCAGACTGTACTCGGACAGTAACACTCCTCCTTACACCCTCAATTCTTTTGAATAAGTCCTTGACTAGGTTGAAAAGCAATTTATGTTGAAACACTATATAGCGAGTTTTTGAGCGCGAAATTTGACAACGTATAGAGTACTTTTTTCGTATAGCACCTAGGTCAAAAATTCTTTCACCCTCAGACTGTACTCGGAAAGTGACACTCCTCCTTAGACCCTCAAGTCATTTGAATAAGTCCTTGACTAGTTTGAAAACCACTTTATGTTGAAAAACTATATAGCGAGTTTTTGAGCGCCAAATTTGACAACGTATAGAGTGTTTTTTTCGTATAGCACCTAGGTCAAAATTTTTTCCCACTCAGACTGTACTCGGACAGTAACACTCCTCCTTACACCCTCAATTCTTTTGAATAGGTCCTTGACTAGGTTGAAAAGCAATTTATGTTGAAACACTATATAGCGAGTTTTTGAGCGCGAAATTTGACAACGTATAGAGTACTTTTTTCGTATAGCACCTAGGTCAAAATTTCTTTCACCCTCAGACTGTACTCGGACAGTGACACTCCTCCTTAGACCCTCAAGTCATTTGAATAAGTCCTTGACTAGGTTGAAAACCACTTTATGTTGAAAAACTATATAGCGAGTTTTTGAGCGCCAAATTTGACAACGTATAGAGTGTTTTTTTTCGTATAGCACCTAGGTCAAAATTTTTTCCCACTCAGACTGTACTTGGACAGTGACACTCCTCCTTAGACCCTCAATTCATTTGAATAAGTCCTTGACTAGGTTGAAAAGCAATTTATGTTGAAACACTATATAGCGAGTTTTTGAGCGCCAAATTTGACAACGTATAGAGTACTTTTTTCGTATAGCACCTAGGTCAAAAATTCTTTCCCCCTCAGACTTTACTTGGACAGTGACACTCCTCCTTTGTCCCTCAGTTCATTTGAATAAGTCCTTGACCAGTTTGAAAAGCAATTTATGTTGAAACACTATATAGCGAGTTTTTGAGCGCGAAATTTGACAACGTATAGAGTACTTTTTTCGTATAGCACCTAGGTCAAAAATTCTTTCCCACTCAGACTGTACTCGGACAATGAAACTCCTCCTTAGACCCTCAATTCAATTTATTAAGTCCTTGACTAGGTTGAAAAGCAATTTATGTTGAAACACTATATAGCGAGTTTTTGAGCGCGAAATTTGACAACGTATAGAGTATTTTTTTCGTATAGCACCTAGGTCAAAATTTTTTCCCACTCAGACTGTACTCGGACAGTAACACTCCTCTTTACACCCTCAATTCTTTTGAATAGGTCCTTGACTAGGTTGAAAAGCAATTTATGTTGAAACACTATATAGCGAGTTTTTGAGCGCGAAATTTGACAACGTATAGAGTACTTTTTTCGTATAGCACCTAGGTCAAAAATTCTTTCACCCTCAGACCGTACTCGGACAGTGACACTCCTCCTTAGACCCTCAAGTCATTTGAATAAGTCCTTGACTAGGTTGAAAACCACTTTATGTTGAAAAACTATATAGCGAGTTTTTGAGCGCCAAATTTGACAACGTATAGAGTGTTTTTTTCGTATAGCACCTAGGTCAAAAATTCTTTCCCCCTCAGACTGCACTCGGACAGTGACACTCCTCCTTAGACCCTCAAGTCATTTGAATAAGTCCTTGACTAGGTTGAAAACCACTTTATGTTGAAAAACTATATAGCGAGTTTTTGAGCGCCAAATTTGACGTATAGAGTACTTTTTTCGTATAGCACCTAGGTCAAAAATTCTTTCCCACTCAGACTGTACTCGGACAGTGACACTCCTCCTTAGACCCTCAGTTCATTTGAATAAGTCCTTGACCAGTTTGAAAAGCAATTTATGTTGAAACACTAAATAGCGAGTTTTTGAGCGCGAAATGTGAAATCGTATAGAGTACTTTTTTCGTATAGCACCTAGGTCAAAAATTATTTCCCCCTCAGACTGTACTCGGACAGTGACACTCCTACTAAGACCCTCAGTTCATTTGAATAAGTCCTTGACTAGGTTGAAAAGCAATTAATGTTGAAACACTATATAGCGAGTTTTTGAGCGCCAAATTTGACAACGTATAGAGTACTTTTTTGGTATAGCACCTAGGTCAAAAATTCTTTCCCCCTCAGACTGTACTCGGACAGTGACACTCCTCCTTAGACCCTCAATTCATTTGAATAAGTCCTTGACTAGGTTGAAAAGCAATTTATGTTGAAACGCTATATAGCGAGTTTTTGAGCGCGAAATTTGACAACGTATAGAGTACTTTTTTCGTATAGCACCTAGGTCAAAAATTCTTTCCCACTCAGACTGTACTCGGACAATGAAACTCCTCCTTAGACCCTCAATTCAATTTATTAAGTCCTTGACTAGGTTGAAAAGCAATTTATGTTGAAACACTATATAGCGAGTTTTTGAGCGCGAAATTTGACAACGTATAGAGTATTTTTTTCGTATAGCACCTAGGTCAAAATTTTTTCCCACTCAGACTGTACTCGGACAGTAACACTCCTCTTTACACCCTCAATTCTTTTGAATAGGTCCTTGACTAGGTTGAAAAGCAATTTATGTTGAAACACTATATAGCGAGTTTTTGAGCGCGAAATTTGACAACGTATAGAGTACTTTTTTCGTATAGCACCTAGGTCAAAAACTCTTTCACCCTCAGACCGCACTCGGACAGTGACACTCCTCCTTAGACCCTCAAGTCATTTGAATAAGTCCTTGACTAGGTTGAAAACCACTTTATGTTGAAAAACTATATAGCGAGTTTTTGAGCGCCAAATTTGACAACGTATAGAGTGTTTTTTTCGTATAGCACCTAGGTCAAAAATTCTTTCCCCCTCAGACTGCACTCGGACAGTGAAACTCCTCCTTAGACCCTCAAGTCATTTGAATAAGTCCTTGACTAGGTTGAAAACCACTTTATGTTGAAAAACTATATAGCGAGTTTTTGAGCGCCAAATTTGACGTATAGAGTACTTTTTTCGTATAGCACCTAGGTCAAAAATTCTTTCCCACTCAGACTGTACTCGGACAGTGACACTCCTCCTTAGACCCTCAGTTCATTTGAATAAGTCCTTGACCAGTTTGAAAAGCAATTTATGTTGAAACACTAAATAGCGAGTTTTTGAGCGCGAAATGTGAAAACGTATAGAGTACTTTTTTCGTATAGCACCTAGGTCAAAAATTATTTCCCCCTCAGACTGTACTCGGACAGTGACACTCCTACTAAGACCCTCAGTTCATTTGAATAAGTCCTTGACTAGGTTGAAAAGCAATTAATGTTGAAACACTATATAGCGAGTTTTTGAGCGCCAAATTTGACAACGTATAGAGTACTTTTTTGGTATAGCACCTAGGTCAAAAATTCTTTCCCCCTCAGACTGTACTCGGACAGTGACACTCCTCCTTAGACCCTCAATTCATTTGAATAAGTCCTTGACTAGGTTGAAAAGCAATTTATGTTGAAACACTATATAGCGAGTTTTTGAGCGCGAAATTTGACAACGTATAGAGTACTTTTTTCGTATAGCACCTAGGTCAAAAATTCTTTCACCCTCAGACTGTACTCGGACAGTGACACTCCTCCTTAGACCCTCAAGTCATTTGAATAAGTCCTTGACTAGGTTGAAAACCACTTTATGTTGAAAAACTATATAGCGAGTTTTTGAGCGCCAAATTTGACAACGTATAGAGTGTTTTTTTTTCGTATAGCACCTAGGTCAAAAATTCTTTCCCCCTCAGACTGCACTCGGACAGTGACACTCCTCCTTAGACCCTCAAGCCATTTGAATAAGTCCTTGACTAGGTTGAAAACCACTTTGTGTTGAAAAACTATATAGCGAGTTTTTGAGCGCCAAATTTGACGTATAGAGTACTTTTTTCGTATAGCACCTAGGTCAAAAATTCTTTCCCACTCAGACTGTACTCGGACAGTGACACTCCTCCTTAGACCCTCAGTTCATTTGAATAAGTCCTTGACCAGTTTGAAAAGCAATTTATGTTGAAACACTAAATAGCGAGTTTTTGAGCGCGAAATGTGAAAACGTATAGAGTACTTTTTTCGTATAGCACCTAGGTCAAAAATTATTTCCCCCTCAGACTGTACTCGGACAGTGACACTCCTCCTAAGACCCTCAGTTCATTTGAATAAGTCCTTGACTAGGTTGAAAAGCAATTAATGTTGAAACACTATATAGCGAGTTTTTGAGCGCCAAATTTGACAACGTAGAGAGTACTTTTTTGGTATAGCACCTAGGTCAAAAATTTTTCCCCCTCAGACTGTAATCGGACAGTGACACTCCTCCTTAGACCCTCAATTCATTTGAATAAGTCCTTGACTAGGTTGAAAAGCAATTTATGTTGAAACACTATATGGCGAGTTTTTGAGCGCCAAATTTGACAACGTATAGAGTACTTTTTTCGTATAGCAACTAGGTCAAAAATTCTTTCCCCCTCAGACTGTACTTGGACAGTGACACTCCTCCTTTGACCCTCAATTGATTTGGATAAGTCCTTGACTAGGTTGAAAAGCAATTTATGTTGAAACACTATATAGCGAGTTTTTGAGCGCGAAATTTGACAACGTATAGAGTACTTTTTTCGTATAGCGCCTAGGTCAAATATTTTTTCCCCCTCAGACTGTACTCGGACAGTGACACTCCTCCTTAGACCCTCAAGTCATTTGAATAAGTCCTTGACTAGGTTGAAAACCACTTTATGTTGAAAAACTATTTAGCGAGTTTTTGAGCGCCAAATTTGACAACGTATAGAGTACTTTTTTCGTATAGCACCTAGGTCAAAAATTCATTCCTTCTCAGACTGTACTCGGACAGTGACACTCCTCCTTAGACCCTTAAATCATTTGAATAAGTCCTTGACTAGGTTGAAAAGCAATTTATGTTGAAACACTATATAGCGAGTTTTTGAGCGCCAAATTTGACAACGTATAGAGTGCTTTTTTCGTATAGCACCTAGGTCGAAAATTTTTTCCCCCTCAGACTGTACTCGGACAGTGACACTCCTCCTTTGACCCTCAATTGATTTGAATAAGTCCTTGACTAGGTTGAAAATCAATTTATGTTGAAACACTATATAGCGAGTTTTTGAGCGCGAAATTTGACAACGTATAGAGTACTTTTTTCGTATAGCACCTAGGTCAAAACTTCTTTCCCCCTCAGACTATACTCGGACAGTGACACTTCTCCTTAGACCCTCAAGTCATTTGAATAAGTCCTTGACTAGGTTGAAAACCACTTTATGTTGAAAAACTATATAGCGAGTTTTTGAGCGCCAAATTTGACAACGTATAGAGTACTTTTTTCGTATAGCACCTAGGTCAAAAACTCTTTCCCCCTCAGACTGCACTCGGACAGTGACACTCCTCCTTAGACCCTCAAGTCATTTGAATAAGTCCTTGACTAGGTTGAAAACCACTTTATGTTGAAAAACTATATAGCGAGTTTTTGAGCGCCAAATTTGACAACGTATTGAGTACTTTTTTCGTATAGCACCTAGGTCAAAAATTCTTTCCCCCTCAGACTGTACTCGGAAAGTGACACTCCTCCTTAGACCCTCAGTTCAATTGAATAAGTCCTTGACCAGGTTGAAAAGCAATTTATGTTGAAACACTATATAGCGAGTTTTTGAGCGCGAAATTTGACAACATATAGAGTACTTTTTTCGTATGGCACATAGGTCAAAAATTATTTCCCCCTCAGACTGTACTCGGACAGTGACACTCCTCCTTAGACCCTCAATTCATTTGAATAAGTCCTTGACTAGGTTGAAAAGAAGCAATTTATGTTGAAACACTATATAGCGAGTTTTTGAGCGCCAAATTTGACAACGTATAGAGTACTTTTTTGGTATAGCACCTAGGTCGAAAATTCTTTCCCCCTTAGACTGTACCCGGACAGTGACACTCCTCCTTAGACCCTCAATTCATTTGAATAAGTCCTTGACTAGGCTGAAAACCAATTTATGTTGAAACACTATGTAGCGAGTTTTTGAGCGCGAAATTTGACAACGTATAAAGTACTTTGTTCGTATAGCACCTAGGTCAAAAATTCTTTCCCACTCAGACTGTACTCGGACAGTGACACTCCTCCTTAGACCCTCAATTCATTTGAATAAGTCCTTGACTAGGTTGAAAAGCAATTTATGTTGAAACACTATATAGCGAGTTTTTGAGCGCCAAATTTGACAACGTATAGAGTACTTTTTTCGTATAGCACCTAGGTCAAAAATTCTTTCCCACTCAGACTGTACTCGGACAGTGACACTCCTCCTTAGACCCTCAATTCATTTGAATAAGTCCTTGACTAGGTTGAAAAGCAATTTATGTTGAAACACTATATAGCCAGTTTTTGAGCGCCAAATTTGACAACGTATGGAGTACTTTTTTGGTATAGCACCTAGGTCAAAAATTCTTTCCCCCTCAGACTGTACTCGGACAGTGACACTCCTCCTTAGACCCTCAATTCATTTGAATAAGTCCTTGACTAGGCTGAAAACCAATTTATGTTGAAACACTATGTAGCGAGTTTTTGAGCGCGAAATTTGACAACGTATAGAGTACTTTTTTCGTATAGCACCTAGGTCAAAAATTCTTTCCCACTCAGACTGTACTCGGACAGTGACACTCCTCCTTAGACCCTCAATTCATTTGAATAAGTCCTTGACTAGGTTGAAAAGCAATTTATGTTGAAACACTATATAGCGAGTTTTTGAGCGCCAAATTTGACAACGTATAGAGTACTTTTTTGGTATAGCACCTAAGTCAAAAATTCTTTCCCACTCAGACTGTACTCGGACAGTGACACTCCTCCTTAGACCCTCAATTCATTTGAATAAGTCCTTGACTAGGTTGAAAAGCAATTTATGTTGAAACACTATATAGCCAGTTTTTGAGCGCCAAATTTGACAACGTATAGAGTACTTTTTTGGTATAGCACCTAGGTCAAAAATTCTTTCCCCCTCAGACTGTACTCGGACAGTGACACTCCTCCTTAGACCCTCAATTCATTTGAATAAGTCCTTGACAAGGTTGAAAAGCAATTTATGTTGAAACACTAAATAGCGAGTTTTTGAGCGCGAAATTTGACAACGTAGAGAGTACTTTTTTGGTATAGCACCTACGTCAAAAATTCTTTCCCCCTCAGACTGTACTCGGACAGTGACACTCCTCCTTAGACCCTCAATTCATTTTAAAAAGTCCTTGAGTAGGTTGAAAAGCAATTTATGTTGAAACACTATATAGCGAGTTTTTGAGCGCCAAATTCGACAACGTATAGAGTACTTTTTTCGTATAGCACCTAGGTCAAAAATTCTTTCCCCCTCAGAATGTACTCGGACAGTGACACTCCTCCTTAGACCCTCAATTGATTTGAATAGGACCTTGACTAGGTTGAAAAGCAATTTATGTTGAAACACTATATAGCGAGTTTTTGAGCGCGAAATTTGACAACGTATAGAGTACTTTTTTTCGTATAGCACCTAGGTCAAAAATTCTTTCCCCCTCAGACTGTACTCGGACACTGACACTCCTCCTTAGACCCTCAATTCATTTGAATAAGTCCTTGACTAGGTTGAAAAGCAATTTATGTTGAAACACTAAATAGCGAGTTTTTGAGCGCGAAATTTGACAACGTAGAGAGTACTTTTTTGGTATAGCACCTAGGTCAAAAATTTTTTCCCCCTCAGACTGTAATCGGACAGTGACACTCCTCCTTAGACCCTCAATTCATTTTAAAAAGTCCTTGACTAGGTTGAAAAGCAATTTATGTTGAAACACTATATAGCGAGTTTTTGAGCTCCAAATTCGACAACGTATAGAGTACTTTTTTCGTATAGCACCTAGGTCAAAAATTCTTTCCCCCTCAGACTGTACTCGGACAGTGACACTCCTCCTTAGACCCTCAATTCATTTGAATAAATCCTTGACTAGGTTGAAAAGCAATTTATGTTGAAACACTAAATAGCGAGTTTTTGAGCGCGAAATTTGACAACGTAGAGAGTACTTCTTTGGTATAGCACCTAGGTCAAAAATTCTTTCCCCCTCAGACTGTACTCGGACAGTGACACTCCTCCTTAGACCCTCAATTCATTTTAAAAAGTCCTTGACTAGGTTGAAAAGCAATTTATGTTGAAACACTTTATAGCGAGTTTTTGAGCGCCAAATTCGACAACGTATAGAGTACTTTTTTCGTATAGCACCTAGGTCAAAAATTCTTTCCCCCTCAGAATGTACTCGGACAGTGACACTCCTCCTTAGACCCTCAATTGATTTGAATAAGACCTTGACTAGGTTGAAAAGCAATTTATGTTGAAACACTATATAGCGAGTTTTTGAGCGCGAAATTTGACAACGTATAGAGTACTTTTTTCGTATAGCACCTAGGTCAAAAATTCTTTCCCCCTCAGACTGTACTCGGACACTGACACTCCTCCTTAGACCCTCAATTCATTTGAATAAGTCCTTGACTAGGTTGAAAAGCAATTTATGTTGAAACACTAAATAGCGAGTTTTTGAGCGCGAAATTTGACAACGTAGAGAGTACTTTTTTGGTATAGCACCTAGGTCAAAAATTTTTCCCCCTCAGACTGTAATCGGACAGTGACACTCCTCCTTAGACCCTCAATTCATTTTAAAAAGTCCTTGACTAGGTTGAAAAGCAATTTATGTTGAAACACTATATAGCGAGTTTTTGAGCTCCAAATTCGACAACGTATAGAGTACTTTTTTCGTATAGCACCTAGGTCAAAAATTCTTTCCCCCTCAGACTGTACTCGGACAGTGACACTCCTCCTTAGACCCTCAATTGATTTGAATAAGAACTTGACTAGGTTGAAAAGCAATTTATGTTGAAACACTATATAGCGAGTTTTTGAGCGCGAAATTTGACAACGTATAGAGTACTTTTTTCGTATAGCACCTAGGTCAAAAATTCTCTCCCCCTCAGACTGTACTCGGACAGTGACACTCCTCCTTAGACCCTCAATTCATTTGAATAAGTCCTTGACTAGGTTGAAAAGCAATTTATGTTGAAACACTAAATAGCGAGTTTTTGAGCGCCAAATTTGACAACGTATAGAGTACTTTTTTCGTATAGCACCTAGGTCAAAAATTCTTTCCCCCTCAGACTGTACTCGGACAGTGACACTCCTCCTTAGACCGTCAATTGATTTGAATAAGTCCTTGACTAGGTTGAAAAGCAATTTATGTTGAAACACTATATAGCGAGTTTTGGAGCGCAAAATTTGACAACGTAGAGAGTACTTTTTTCGTATAGCACCTAGGTCAAAAATTCTTTCCCCCTCAGACTGTACTCTGACAGTGACACTACTCCTTAGACCCTCAATTCATTTGAATAAGTCCTTGACTAGGTTGAAAAGCAATTTATGTTGAAACACTAAATAGCGAGTTTTTGAGCGCGAAATTTGACAACGTAGAGAGTACTTTTTCGTATAGCACCTAGGTCAAAAATTTTTCCCCCTCAGACTGTACTCGGACAGTTACACTCCTCCTTAGAACCTCAATTCATTTGAATAAGTCCTTGACTAGGTTGAAAAGCAATTTATGTTGAAACACTATATAGCAAGTTTTTGAGCGCGAAATTTGACAACGTATAGAGTACTTTTTTCGTATAGCACCTAGGTCAAAAAATATTTCCCCCTCAGACTGTACTCGGACAGTGACACTCCTCCTTAGACCCTCAATTCATTTGAATAAGTCCTTGACTAGGTTGAAAAGCAATTTATGTTGAAACGCTATATAGCGAGTTTTTGAGCGCGAAATTTGACAACGTATAGAGTACTTTTTTGGTATAGCACCTAGGTCAAAAATTCTTTCCCCCTCAGACTGTACTCTGACAGTGACACTCCTCCTTAGACCCTCAGTTCATTTGAATAAGTCCTTGACCAGGTTGAAAAGCAATTTATGTTGAAACACTATATAGCAAGTTTTTGAGCGCGAAATTTGACAACGTATAGAGTACTTTTTTCGTATAGCACCTAGGTCAAAAAATATTTCCCCCTCAGACTGTACTCGGACAGTGACACTCCTCCTTAGACCCTCAATTCATTTGAATAAGTCCTTGACTAGGTTGAAAAGCAATTTATGTTGAAACACTATATAGCGAGTTTTTGAGAGCCAAATTTGACAACGTATAGAGTACTTTTTTCGTATAGCACCTAGGTCAAAAATTCTTTCCCCCTCAGACTGTACTCGGACAGTGACACTCCTCCTTAGACCCTCAATTGATTTGAATAGGTCCTTGACTAGGTTGAAAAGCAATTTATGTTGAAACACTATATAGCGAGTTTTTGAGCGCGAAATTTGACAACGTATAGAGTACTATTTTCGTATAGCACCTAGGTCAAAAATTCTTTCCCCCTCAGAATTTACTCGGACAGTGACACTCCTCCTTGGACCCTCAATTCATTTGAATAAGTCCTTGACTAGGTTGAAAAGCAATTTATGTTGAAACACTAAATAGCGAGTTTTTGAGCGCGAAATTTGACAACGTATAGAGTATTTTTTTGGTTTGACACCTAGGTCAAAAATTCTTTCCCCCTCAGACTGTACTCGGACAGTGACACTCCTCCTTAGACCCTCAGTTCATTTGAATAAGTCCTTGACCAGGTTGAAAAGCAATTTATGTTGAAACACTACATAGCGAGTTTTTGAGCGCGCAATTTGACAACGTATAGAGTACTTTTTTCGTATAGCACCTAGGTCAAAAAAAATTTCCCCCTCAGACTGTACTCGGACAGTGACACTCCCCCTTAGACCCTCAATTGATTTGAATAAGTCCTTGACTAGGTTGAAAAGCAATTTATGTTGAAACACTATATAGCGAGTTTTTGAGCGCGAAATTTGACAACGTATGGAGTACTATTTTCGTATAGCACCCAGGTCAAAAATTCTTTCCCCCTCAGACTTTACTCGGACAGTGACACTCCTCCTTGGACCCTCAATTCATTTGAATAAGTCCTTGACTAGTTTGAAAAGCAATTTAAGTTGAAACACTAAATAGCGAGTTTTTGAGCGCGAAATTTGACAACGTAGAGAGTACTTTTTTCGTATAGCACCTAGGTCAAAAATTCTTTCCCCCTCAGACTGTACTAGGACAGTGACACTCCTCCTTGGACCCTCAATTCATTTGAATAAGTCCTTGACTAGGTTGAAAAGCAATTTATGTTGAAACGCTATATAGCGAGTTTTTGAGCGCGAAATTTGACAACGTATAGAGTACTTTTTTCGTATAGCACCTAGGTCAACCATTCTTTCCCCCTCAGACTGTACTCGGACAGTGACACTCCTCCTTAGACCCTCAATTCATTTGAATAAGTCCTTGACTAGCTTGAAAAGCAATTTATGTTGAAACGCTATATAGCGAGTTTTTGAGCGCGAAATTTGACAACGTATAGAGTACTTTTTTCGTATAGCACCTAGGTCAAAAATTCTTTCCCCCTCAGACTGTACTCGGACAGTGACACTCCTCCTTAGACCCTCAATTGAGTTGAATAAGTCCTTGACTATGTTGAAAAGCAATTTATGTTGAAACACTATATAGCGAGTTTTTGAGCGAGAAATTTGACAACGTATAGAGTACTATTTTCGTATAGCACCTAGGTCAAAAATTCTTTGCCCCTCAGACTTTACTCGGACAGTGACACTCCTCCTTGGACCCTCAATTCATTTGAATAAGTCCTTGACTAGGTTGAAAAGCAATTTAAGTTGAAACACTAAATAGCGAGTTTTTGAGCGCGAAATTTGACAACGTAGAGAGTACTTTTTTCGTATAGCACCTAGGTCAAAAATTCTTTCCCCCTCAGACAGTACTGGGACAGTGACACTCCTCCTTAGACCCTCAATTCATTTGAATAAGTCCTTGACTAGGTTGAAAAGCAATTTATGTTGAAACGCTATATAGCGAGTTTTTGAGCGCGAAATTTGACAACGTATAGAGTACTTTTTTCGTATAGCACCTAGGTCAACCATTCTTTCCCCCTCAGACTGTACTCGGACAGTGACACTCCTCCTTAGACCCTCAATTCATTTGAATAAGTCCTTGACTAGGTTGAAAAGCAATTTATGTTGAAACGCTATATAGCGAGTTTTTGAGCGCGAAATTTGACAACGTATAGAGTACTTTTTTCGTATAGCACCTAGGTCAAAAATTCTTTCCCCCTCAGACTGTACTCGGACAGTGACACTCCTCCTTAGACCCTCAATTCATTTGAATAAGTCCTTGACTAGGTTGAAAAGCAATTTATGTTGAAACGCTATATAGCGAGTTTTTGAGCGCGAAATTTGACAACGTATAGAGTACTTTTTTCGTATAGCACCTAGGTCAAAAAATATTTCCCCCTCAGACTGTACTCGGACAGTGACACTCCTCCTTAGACCCTCAATTCATTTGAATAAGTCCTTGACTAGGTTGAAAATAATTTATGTTGAAACACTATATAGCGAGTTTTTGAGCGCCAAATTTGACAACGTATAGAGTACTTTTTTCGTATAGCACCTAGGTCAAAAATACTTTCCCCCTCAGACTGTACTCGGACAGTGACACTCCTCCTTAGACCCTCAATTCATTTGAATAAGTCCTTGACTAGGTTGAAAAGCAATTTATGTTGAAACGCTATATAGCGAGTTTTTGAGCGCGAAATTTGACAACGTATAGAGTACTTTTTTCGTATAGCACCTAGGTCAAAAATTCTTTCCCCCTCAGACTGTACTCGGACAGTGACACTCCTCCTTAGACCCTCAGTTCATTTGAATAAGTACTTGACCAGGTTGAAAAGCAATTTATGTTGAAACACTATATAGCGAGTTTTTGAGCGCGAAATTTGACAACTTATAGAGTACTTTTTTCGTATAGCACCTAGGTCAAAAAATATTTCCCCCTCAGACTGTACTCGGACAGTGACACTCCTCCTTAGACCCTCAATTCATTTGAATAAGTACTTGACTAGGTTGAAAAGCAATTTATGTTGAAACACTATATAGCGAGTTTTTGAGCGCCAAATTTGACAACGTACAGATTACTTTTTTCGTATAGCACCTAGGTCAGAAATTCTTTCCCCCTCAGACTGTACTCGGACAGTGACACTCCTCCTTGGACCCTCAATTAATTTGAACAAGTCCTTGACTAGGTTGAAAAGCAATTTATGTTGAAACACTATATAGCGAGTTTTTGAGCGCGGAATTTGACAACGTATAGAGTACTATTTTCGTATAGCACGTAGGTCAAAAATTCTTTCCCCCTCAGACTTTACTCGGACAGTGACACTCCTCCTTGGACCCTCAATTCATTTGAATAAGTCCTTGACTAGGTTGAAAAGCAATTTATGTTGAAACACTAAAGAGCGAGTTTTTGAGCGCGAAATTTGACAACGTAGAGAGTACTTTTTTCGTATAGCACCTAGGTCAAAAATTCTTTCCCCCTCAGACTGTACTGGGACAGTGACACTCCTCCTTAGACCCTCAATTCATTTGAATAAGTTCTTGACTAGGTTGAAAAGCAATTTATGTTGAAACGCTATATAGCGAGTTTTTGAGCGCGAAATTTGACAACCTATAGAGTACTTTTTTCGTATAGCACCTAGGTCAAAAAATCTTTCCCCCCTCAGACTGTACTCCGACAGTGACACTCCTCCTTAGACCCTCAATTCATTTGAATAAGTCCTTGACTAGGTTGAAAAGCAATTTATGTTGAAACGCTATATAGCGAGTTTTTGAGCGCGAAATTTGACAACGTATAGAGTACTTTTTTCGTATAGCACCTAGGTCAAAAATTCTTTCCCCCTCAGACTGTACTCGGACAGTGACACTCCTCCTCAGACCCTAAATTCATTTGAATAAGTCCTTGACTAGGTTGAAAAGCAATTTATGTTGAAACGCTATATAGCGAGTTTTTGAGCGCGAAATTTGACAACGTATAGAGTACTTTTTTCGTATAGCACCTAGGTCAAAAATTCTTTCCCCCTCAGACTTTTCTCGGACAGTGACACTCCTCCTTAAACCCTCAATTCATTTGAAAAAGTCCTTGACTAGGTTGAAAACCACTTTATGTTGAAAAACTATATAGCGAGTTTCTGAGCGCCAAATTTGACAAGGTATAGAGTACTTTTTTTCGTATAGCACCTAGGTCAAAAATTCTTTTCCCCTCAGACTGTACTCGGACAGTGACTCTACTCCTTAGACCCTCAGTTCATTTGAATAAGTCCTTGACCAGGTTGAAAAGCAATTTATGTTGAAACACTATATAGCGAGTTTTTGAGCGCGAAATTTGACAACGTATAGAGTACTTTTGTCGTATAGCACCTAAGTCAAAAATTATTTCCCCCTCAGGCTGCACTCGGACAGTGACACTCCTCCTTAGACCCTTAGTTCGTTTGAATAAATCCTTGACTAGGTTGAAAAGCAATTTATGTTGAAACACTATATAGAGAGTTTTTGAGCGCCAAATTTGACAACGTATAGAGTACTTTTTTGGTATAGCACCTAGGTCAAAAATTGTTTCTCCCTCAGACTGTACTCGGACAGTGACACTCCTCCTTGGACCCTCAATTCATTTGAATAAGTCCTTGACTATGTTGAAAAGCAATTTATGTTGAAACACTATATAGCGAGTTTTTGAGCGCCAAATTTGACAACGTATAGAGTACTTTTTTCGTATAGCACCTAGGTCAAAAATTCTTTCCCCCTCAGACTTTACTCGGACAGTGACACTCCTCCTTAGACCCTCAATTGATTTGAATAATTCCTTGACTAGGTTGAAAAGCAATTTATGTTGAAACACTATATAGCGAGTTTTTGAGCGCGAAATTTGACAACGTATAGAGTACTTTTTTCGTATAGCACCTACGTCAAAAATTCTTTCCCCCTCAGACTGTACTCGGACAGTGACATTCCTCCTTAGACCCTCAATTCATTTGAATAAGTCCTTGACTATGTTGAAAAGCAATTTATGTTGAAACACTAAATAGCGAGTTTGTGAGCGCGAAATTTGACAACGTAGAGAGTACTTTTTTCGTATAGCACCTAGGTCAAAAATTCTTTCCCCCTCAGACTGTACTCGGACAGTAACACTCCTCCTTAGTCCCTCAATTCATTTGAATAAGTCCTTGACTAGGTTGAAAAGCAATTTATGTTGAAACGCAATATAGCGAGTTTTTGAGCGCGAAATTTGACAACGTATAGAGTACTTTTTTCGTATAGCACCTAGGTCAAAAATTCTTTCCCCCTTAGACTGTACTCGGACAGTGACACTCCTCCTTAGGCCCTCAATTCATTTGAATAAGTCCTTGACTAAGCTGAAAAGCAATTTATGTTGAAACGCTATATAGCGAGTTTTTGAGCGCGAAATTTGACAACGTATAGAGTACTTTTTTCGTATAGCACCTAGGTAGAAAATTCTTTCCCCCTCAGATTGTACTCGAACAGTGACACTCCTCCTCAGACCCTCAATTCATTTGAATAAGTCCTTGACTAGGTTGAAAAGCAATTTATGTTGAAACACTAAATAGCAAGTTTTTGAGCGCGAAATTTGACAACGTAGAGAGTACTTTTTTCGTATAGCATCTAGGTCAAAAATTCTTTCCCCCTCAGACTGTACTCGGACAGCGACACTCCTCCTTAGACCCTCAATTCATTTGAATAAGTCCTTGACTAGGTTGAAAAGCAATTTATGTTGAACCACTGTATAGCGAGTTTTTGAGCGCGAAATTTGACAACGTATTGAGTACTTTTTTCGTATAGCACCTAGGTCAAAAATTCTTTCCCCCCAGAGTGTACTCGGACAGTGACACTCCTCCTTAGACCCTCAATTCATTTGAATAAGTCCTTGACTAGGTTGAAAAGCAATTTATGTTGAAACATTAAATAGCGAGTTTTTGAGCGCGAAATTTGACAACGTAGAGAGTACTTTTTTCGTATAGCATCTAGGTCAAAAATTCTTTCCCCCTCAGACTGTACTCGGACAGCGACACTCCTCCTTAGACCCTCAATTCATTTGAATAAGTCCTTGACTAGGTTGAAAAGCAATTTATGTTGAACTACTGTACAGCGAGTTTTTGAGCGCGAAATTTGACAACGTATTGAGTACTTTTTTCGTATAGCACCTAGGTCAAAAATTCTTTCCCCCCAGAGTGTACTCGGACAGTGACACTCCTCCTTAGACCCTCAATTCATTTGAATAAGTCCTTGACTAGGTTGAAAAGCAATTTATGTTGAAACATTAAATAGCGAGTTTTTGAGCGCGAAATTTGACAACGTAGAGAGTACTTTTTTCGTATAGCATCTAGGTCAAAAATTCTTCCCCCCTCAGACTGTACTCGGACAGCGACACTCCTCCTTAGGCCCTCAATTCATTTGAATAAGTCCTTGACTAGGTTGAAAAGCAATTTATGTTGAAACGCTATATAGCGAGTTTTTGAGCGCGAAATTTGACAACGTATAGAGTACTTTTTTCGTATAGCACCTAGGTAGAAAATTCTTTCCCCCTCAGACTGTACTCGAACAGTGACACTCCTCCTTAGACCCTCAATTCATTTGAATAAGTCCTTGACTAGGTTGAAAAGCAATTTATTTTGAAACACTAAATAGCGAGTTTTTGAGCGCGAAATTTGACAACGTAGAGAGTACTTTTTTCGTATAGCATCTAGGTCAAAAATTCTTTCCCCCTCAGACTGTACTCGGACAGCGACACTCCTCCTTAGACCCTCAATTCATTTGAATAAGTCCTTGACTAGGTTGAAAAGCAATTTATGTTGAACCACTGTATAGCGAGTTTTTGAGCGCGAAATTTGACAACGTATTGAGTACTTTTTTCGTATAGCACCTAGGTCAAAAATTCTTTCCCCCCAGAGTGTACTCGGACAGCGACACTCCTCCTTAGGCCCTCAATTCATTTGAATAAGTCCTTGACTAGGTTGAAAAGCAATTTATGTTGAAACGCTATATAGCGAGTTTTTGAGCGCGAAATTTGACAACGTATAGAGTACTTTTTTCGTATAGCACCTGGGTAGAAAATTCTTTCCCCCTCAGACTGTACTCGAACAGTGACACTCCTCCTTAGACCCTCAATTCATTTGAATAAGTCCTTGACTAGGTTGAAAAGCAATTTATTTTGAAACACTAAATAGCGAGTTTTTGAGCGCGAAATTTGACAACGTAGAGAGTACTTTTTTCGTATAGCATCTAGGTCAAAAATTCTTTCCCCCTCAGACTGTACTCGGATAGCGACACTCCTCCTTAGACCCTCAATTCATTTGAATAAGTCCTTGACTAGGTTGAAAAGCAATTTATGTTGAACCACTGTATAGCGAGTTTTTGAGCGCGAAATTTGACAACGTATTGAGTACTCTTTTCGTATAGCACCTAGGTAGAAAATTCTTTCCCCCTCAGACTGTACTCGAACAGTGACACTCCTCCTCAGACCCTCAATTCATTTGAATAAGTCCTTGACTAGGTTGAAAAGCAATTTATTTTGAAACACTAAATAGCGAGTTTTTGAGCGCGAAATTTGACAACGTAGAGAGTACTTTTTTCGTATAGCATCTAGGTCAAAAATTCTTTCCCCCTCAGACTGTACTCGGACAGCGACACTCCTCCTTAGACCCTCAATTCATTTGAATAAGTCCTTGACTAGGTTGAAAAGCAATTTATGTTGAACCACTGTATAGCGAGTTTTTGAGCGCGAAATTTGACAACGTATTGAGTACTCTTTTCGTATAGCATCTAGGTCAAAAATTCTTTCCCCCTCAGACTGTACTCGGACAGTGACACTCCTCCTTAGACCCTCAATTCATTTGAATAAGTCCTTGACTAGGTTGAAAAGCAATTTATGTTGAAACACTAAATAGCGAGTTTTTGAGCGCGAAATTTGACAACGTAGAGAGTACTTTTTTCGTATAGCATCTAGGTCAAAAATTCTTTCCCCCTCAGACTGTACTCGGACAGCGACACTCCTCCTTAGACCCTCAATTCATTTGAATAAGTCCTTGACTAGGTTGAAAAGCAATTTATGTTGAAACACTAAATAGCGAGTTTTTGAGCGCGAAATTTGACAACGTATTGAGTACTTTTTTCGTATAGCACCTAGGTCAAAAATTCTTTCCCCCCAGACTGTATTCGGACAGTGACACTCCTCCTTAGACTCTCAATTCATTTGAATAAGTCCTTGACTAGGTTGAAAAGCAATTTATGTTGAAACACTATATAGCGAGTTTTTGATCGCGAAATTTGACAACGTATGGAGTACTTTTTTCGTATAGCACCTAGGTCAAAAATTCTTTCCCCCTCATACTGTACTCGGACAGTGACACTCCTCCTTAGACCCTCAATTCATTTGAATAAGTCCTTGACTAGGTTGAAAAGCAATTTATGTTGAAACAATAAATAGCGAAATTTTGAGCGCGAAATTTGACAACGTAGAGAGTACTTTTTTCGTATCGCACCTAGGTCAAAAAATCTTTCCCCCTCAGACTAAACTCGGACAGCGACACTCCTCCTTAGACCCTCAATTCATTTGAATAAATCCTTGACTAGGTTGAAAAGCAACTTATGTTGAAACACTATATAGCGAGTTTTTGAGCGCGAAATTTGACAACGTATAGAGTACTTTTTTCGTATAGCACCTAGGTCAAAAATTATTTCTCCCTCAGACTGTACTCGGACAGTGACACTCCTCCTTAGACCCTCAATTCATTTGAATAAGTCCTTGACTAGGTTGAAAAGCAATTTATGTTGAAACACTATATAGCGAGTCTTTGAGCGCCAAATTTGACAAAGTATAGAGTACTTTTTTCGTATAGCACCTAGGTCAAAAATTCTTTCCCCGTCAGACTGTACTCGGACAGTGACACTCCTCCTTAGACCCTCAATTCATTTGAATAAGTCCTTGACTAGGTTGAAATGCAATTTATGTTGAAATACTATATAGCGAGTTTTTGAGCGCGAAATTTGACAACGTATAGAGTACTTTTTTCGTATTGAACCTGGGTCAAAAATTCTTTCCCCCTCAGACTGTACTCGGACAGCGATACTCCTCCTTAGACCCTCAATTCATTTGAATAAGTCCTTGACTAGGTTGAAAAGCAATTTATGTTGAAACACTACATAGCGAGTTTTTTGAGCGCCAAATTTGACAACGTATAGAGTACTTCTTTCGTATAGCACCTAGGTCAAAAATTAATTCCCCCTCAGACTGTACTCGGACAGTGACACTCCTCCTTAGACCCTCAATTGATTTGAATAAGTCCTTGACTAGGTTGAAAAGCAATTTATGTTGAAACACTACATAGCGAGTTTTTTGAGCGCCAAATTTGACAACGTATGGAGTACTTTTTTCGTATAGCACCTAGGTCAAAAATTCTTTCCCCCTCATACTGTACTCGGACAGTGACACTCCTCCTTAGACCCTCAATTCATTTGAATAAGTCCTTGACTAGGTTGAAAAGCAATTTATGTTGAAACAATAAATAGCGAAATTTTGAGCGCGAAATTTGACAACGTAGAGAGTACTTTTTTCGTATCGCACCTAGGTCAAAAAATCTTTCCCCCTCAGACTAAACTCGGACAGCGACACTCCTCCTTAGACCCTCAATTCATTTGAATAAATCCTTGACTAGGTTGAAAAGCAACTTATGTTGAAACACTATATAGCGAGTTTTTGAGCGCGAAATTTGACAACGTATAGAGTACTTTTTTCGTATAGCACCTAGGTCAAAAATTATTTCTCCCTCAGACTGTACTCGGACAGTGACACTCCTCCTTAGACCCTCAATTCATTTGAATAAGTCCTTGACTAGGTTGAAAAGCAATTTATGTTGAAACACTATATAGCGAGTCTTTGAGCGCCAAATTTGACAAAGTATAGAGTACTTTTTTCGTATAGCACCTAGGTCAAAAATTCTTTCCCCGTCAGACTGTACTCGGACAGTGACACTCCTCCTTAGACCCTCAATTCATTTGAATAAGTCCTTGACTAGGTTGAAATGCAATTTATGTTGAAATACTATATAGCGAGTTTTTTGAGCGCGAAATTTGACAACGTATAGAGTACTTTTTTCGTTTTGAACCTAGGTCAAAAATTCTTTCCCCCTCAGACTGTACTCGGACAGCGATACTCCTCCTTAGACCCTCAATTCATTTGAATAAGTCCTTGACTAGGTTGAAAAGCAATTTATGTTGAAACACTACATAGCGAGTTTTTTGAGCGCCAAATTTGACAACGTATAGAGTACTTCTTTCGTATAGCACCTAGGTCAAAAATTAATTCCCCCTCAGACTGTACTCGGACAGTGACACTCCTCCTTAGACCCTCAATTGATTTGAATAAGTCCTTGACTAGGTTGGAAAGCAATTTATGTTGAAACACTATATAGCGAGTTTTTGAGCGCGAAATTTGACAACGTATAGAGTACTTTTATCGTATAGCACCAAGGTCAAGAACTCTTTCCCCCTCAAACTGTTTTCGGAAGGTGACACTCCTCCTTAGACCCTCAATTCATTTGAATAAGTCCTTGACTAGGTTGAAAAGCAATTTATGTTGAAACACTATATAGCGAGTTTTTGAGCGCCAAATTTGACAACTTATAGAGTACTTTTTTCGTATAGCACCTAGGTCAACAATTCTTTCCCCCTCAGACTGTACTCGGACAGTGACACTCCTCCTTAGACCCTCAATTGATTTGAATAAGTCTTTGACTAGTTTGAAAAGCAATTTATGTTGAAACACTATAGCGAGTTTTTGAGCGCGAAATTTGACAACGTATAGAGTACTTTTTTCGTATAGAACCTAGGTCAAAAATTCTTTCCCCCTCAGACTGTACTCGGACAGTGACACTCCTCCTTAGACCCTCAATTCAATTGAATAGGTCCTTGACTAGGTTGAAAAGCAATTTATGTTGAAACACTAATTAGCGAGTTTTTGAGCGCGAAATTTGACAACGTATAGAGCACTTTTTTCGTATAGCACCTAGGTCAAAAATTCTTTCCCCCTCAGACTCTACTCGGACAGTGACACTACTCCTTAGACCCTCAATTGATTTGAATAAGTCCTTGACTAGGTTGAAAAGCAATTTATGTTGAAAACTAATTAGCGAGTTTTTGAGCGCGAAATTTGACAACGTATAGAGCACTTTTTTCGTATAGCACCTAGGTCAAAAATTCTTTCCCCCTCAGACTCTACTCGGACAGTGACACTACTCCTTAGACCCTCAATTGATTTTAATAAGTCCTTGACTAGGTTGAAAAGCAATTTATGTTGAAAACTAATTAGCGAGTTTTTGAGCGCGAAATTTGACAACGTATAGAGTACTTTTTTCGTATTGAACCTAGGTCAAAAATTCTTTCCCCCTAGACTGTAATCGGACAGTGAAACTCCTCCTTAGACCCTCAATTCATTTGAATGAGTCCTTGACTAGGTTGAAAAGCAATTTATGTTGAAACACTACATAGCGAGTTTTTTGAGCGCCAAATTTGACAACGTATAGAGTACTTCTTTCGTATAGCACCTAGGTCAAAAATTAATTCCCCCTCAGACTGTACTCGGACAGTGACACTCCTCCTTAGACCCTCAGTTCATTTGAATAAGTCCTTGACTAGGTTGAAAAGCAATTTATGTTGAAAACTAATTAGCGAGTTTTTGAGCGCGAAATTTGACAACGTATAGAGCACTTTTTTCGTATAGCACCTAGGTCAAAAATTCTTTCCCCCTCAGACTGTACTCGGACAGTGACACTCCTCCTTAGACCCTCAATTCAATTGAATAGGTCCTTGACTAGGTTGAAAAGCAATTTATGTTGAAACACTAATTAGCGAGTTTTTGAGCGCGAAATTTGACAACGTATAGAGCACTTTTTTCGTATAGCACCTAGGTCAAAAATTCTTTCCCCCTCAGACTCTACTCGGACAGTGACACTACTCCTTAGACCCTCAATTGATTTGAATAAGTCCTTGACTAGGTTGAAAAGCAATTTATGTTGAAAACTAATTAGCGAGTTTTTGAGCGCGAAATTTGACAACGTATAGAGCACTTTTTTCGTATAGAACCTAGGTCAAAAATTCTTTCCCCCTCAGACTCTACTCGGACAGTGACACTCCTCCTTAGACCCTCAATTCATTTGAATAAGTCCTTGGCTAGGTTGAAAAGCAATTTATGTTGAAACACTATATAGCGAAATTTTGAGCGCGAAATTTGACAACGTATAGAGTACTTTTTTCGTATACCACCTATGTCAAAAATTCTTTCCCCCTCAGACTGTACTCGGACAGTGACACTCCTCCTTAGACCCTCAATTCAATTGAATAAGTCCTTGACTAGGTTGAAAAGCAATTTATGTTGAAACACTATATAGCGAAATTTTGAGCGCGAAATTTGACAACGTATAGAGTACTTTTTTTTCGTATTGAACCTAGGTCAAAAATTCTTTCCCCCTAGACTGTAATCGGACAGTGACACTCCTCCTTAGACCCTCAATTCATTTGAATGAGTCCTTGACTAGGTTGAAAAGCAATTTATGTTGAAACACTATATAGCGATTTTTTGAGCGCCAAATTTGACAACGTATAGAGTACTTTTTTTGTATAGCACCTAGGTCAAAAAATCTTTCCCCATCAGACTGTACTCGGACAGTGACACTCCTCCTTAGACCCTCAATTCATTTGAATAAGTCCTTGACTAAGTTGAAAAGCAATTTATGTTGAAACACTATATAGCGAGTTTTTTAGCGCCAAATTTGACAACGTATAGAGAACTTTTTTCGTATAGCACCTAGGTCAAAAATTCTTTCCCCCCAGACTGTAATCGGACAGTGACACTCCTCCTTAGACCCTCAATTGATTTGAATAAGTCCTTGACTAGTTTGAAAAGCAATTTATGTTGAAACACTATATAGCGAGTTTTTGAGCGCGAAATTTGACAACGTATAGAGCACTTTTTTCGTATAGCACCTAGGTCAAAAATTCTTTCCCCCTCAGACTGTACTCGGACAGTGACACTCCTCCTTAGACCCTCAATTCATTTGAATAAGTCCTTGACTAGGTTGAAAAGGAATTTATGTTGAAACACTATATAGCGAAATTTTGAGCGCGAAATTTGACAACGTATAGAGTACTTTTTTCGTATAGCACCTAGGTCAAAAATACTACTACACCAGACCGAGTAAACCAGACCAGACTACCAGACTACCATACCACAGACCATCAACCTACTACAGATTTAGCGCTTCTACTTCACCAGAAGCAGCTACTACACCAGACCGACCACGCTACTGTTGGTTCGTTCCCCCTAATTTTTGGGTGACTGCAGACGCCAAATTAAACGTCAAGAACATTCTGTGCTCAGCACGTTACCTTTTGAGCTCAACTAATTAAAACCTTTTCTTTGCTATGGGAGTACAACACTTTGCACTCCAACTCAACATAAAAATACGCTTATGAAGCTAAAATAGGCCTATTTTCCGTTTAAGAGGTAATATTTGAGGTTAACTCACGTATCAGGATCCGTGGATGTGTGTTACAGAGTTGTTCGATAAGTTGTTCGATGAGATTTACAATCATCTGAAATAATTAAGGTTTCAAAGTAGAAACGTGAAGCGTACCAGTCATTAATCAGTCAAAACGACTGTATGTTTCGGGGACAATTTCTCGAAAACGACTGAAAGAAAACAAACGCCATTCACAGGAATTAAAGTACGGCTCAAGCCCAGTTCAATTCAACAAACAGATCCAAAATCGGTGAACTCTACGACGAGTTATTAGCGAAACTAAGTACGGTACCAGAGTCCGAAATTGACCTACACCGACTGACGTTTCGCTAAAATACACACTTATTTCTCAATAACGCCTGAACGAAATTACACGAAATTTACAGGAGTTAAACTACGGCTCACGGTGAGTTCAGATCAGCAAACAGATCCAGAATCGGTTCACTCTACGAGGAGATATTTCAAAATTAAGGTACCGTACCAATGACCAATATGGGAACTGGTCCGACCACAGTTCGCCAAATAAATCATTAAAATTTCGGAATAACGAATAATAAAAACATATACACATGCTCTCCACTAACACACGAATCTGAAACACTAAAAATTGTAATCTAAATCAAGATATAACAAGTTAAATAACGTACTCAAGGTAGTGCTTCTCTCCTCAAGAGGTAAAACAGGGGTCAAATTTCCTGGCCAATTTCTCAAAAACGGCAGAACAAAAACAAACGCCCTTAGTAACAATTGTAGCACTGCTTGAGACACGCGTCATATTAAAAAATGAGCCCAATCGGTGCACTCTTCAAGGAGTTATAGCAAAAAATAGGTACCGTACCAAATGACCTTAGAGGAGAGATGCACCACATTCAGAGCTAAAATTGAACATCTAAACATCATAAAACGCTATATAAAGTATACATATTCAGAATCTACGTTAGGCGGGCTATTCAAAACAGTATTTTTTTTCAATACAGTTCAAAGCTTCAAGGTGTCAACGGTGTCAACCGCTGGTGTCAACCGCTTCTGAGGCTAAAATCGAGGTCAAGTTTACAGGACAATTTCTCCAAAACGGCGGAACAAAAAAAACCCCCTTAGTACAGTTTGTAGCACTGCTTGAGATACGCATCATATTAAAAAATGAACTCAATCGGTACACTCTTCGAGGAGTTATAGCAATTATAAGGTACCGTACCAAATGACCAAAAAGCGAGGTGACCTGAATTCAGAGCTAAAATTTGACATGAAAATGTGTCAAACAAATTACAAATAATAGCTAGAAAGCTTTGTCATAATATAAGGAAGCTAACGAACCAATAAACAAGCTTTAAATCGATTTGTGACAGAGCTTCAAGGTGGTGTCGGATTGTGTCAACCGCTTCTGGGGCTAAAATCGAGGTCAAGTTTACTGGCCAATTTCTCTGAAACGGCCGAACAAAAATAAACCTCCTTAGTGCAGTTTGTAGCACTGCTTGAGATACGCATCATAATAAAAAATGAACTCAATCGGTACACTCTTCGAGGAGTTATAGCAATTATAAGGTATCGTACCAAATGACCAAAAAGCGAGGTGACCTGAATTCAGAGCTAAAATTTGACATAAAAATGTGTCAAACAAATTACAAAAAATAGCTAAAAAGCTTTGTCATAATATAAGGAAGCTAACGAACCAATAAACAAGCTTTAAATCGATTTGTGACAGAGCTTCAAGGTGGTGTCGGATGGTGTCAACCGCTTCTGGGGCTAAAATCGAGGTCAAGTTTACTGGACAATTTCTCTAAAACGACCGAACAAAAATAAACCACCTTAGTACAGTTTGTAGCACTGCTTGAGATACGCATCATAGTTAAAAATGAGCCCGATCGGTACATTCTTCGAGGAGTTATAGCAATTATAACGTACCGTACCAAATGACCAAAAAAGCGAGTTGACCGCCATTCAGAGCCAAAATTGACAACCTCAACTACAAAAAATACCATAAAATATATATGGGGAGACTCCCCACTAACTGGGGATTCTAAAACACTAACACTTGCTGGGTAAATTGCGTGTTTTGTTGTACCGAAATTTGGGTCACCCATAATAGCCCAAAAATTCGAACTATTTCAACTTTGAACATTAATAACTAATTGATTAGGCCGATTTGGGAAACCAAACAAATACTGCAAGCAAAAGGGGTTCAGTGCTAACAAAATGCGACCACTCCCGTTTAATTTGGTCCAGTACTTTAGCAGATATTAACAAAATACTGTTCTGTACCCCATTTTTTGGGCTAAAATCGAAGCCCAAGATCTCTGGAACCGACGTAAAACAACGTGAAACAGCGTTCCCGGCGTATTTGTGATTGTATTTCTGGTCCACTTGCACGTTCTAGGTCACGGCAAACCTTCATGGTGAGGTGGGAAAAAATTTCCCACCTCACCATGAAGGTTATGATGTTTTGTGTGTTTTGACATAAAACAACATCCACAAAATTTTGATGAAATCGTGAAAACAGAAAATTTGTTGAATTGCTAAAAACTATTGATTCAAATACCTTCATGGACCCGACAATAGCGTAAATAACATAATTTGCAAGTAACAACAACCCTCATTACAACAAAAACCACATAAATTCATAATGACGCTTAAAATCATATTTTTTTTAAGTTTACACCCTAATTATTATTTGCACAGGCCGACACAAAAAAAGACTGCAAAAGGGTAGCAGGAACAGATCAATAGAAACAAAATGCCACCTCGTTTGTTGAATTTGATTCAGTACTCAAGGAGATATCGATAAAACAATAAACTGTAACCGGACATTCGGTATCTGAAAAGACAAGAAATTAAAGAGAATCAATGCAAAATGTCCATCAAAAACCTAATAAAACCTGTTCTATGATTGAAATAGCTCCAGGGACTCAACAGACGGGCGAATAACACAATTTTTAAGTAATAACAACGCACATTACGAGAACGACTACATCATTTCAAAAAACGTTTAATAAATTCTTTTTATTTTTCAAATTTACACCTTAATAACTTTTTGATCAGTTTGATTTAAAAAATCAACTAGCTGGGCAAGAAAGAACAGTTTAGCAACAACAAATTGCTTCTTCACAATCTAAATTTGATACAGTGATTTAGGAGATATCAATAAAAGTAAAAAAACATTAAGTTCCTTTCTCAATGCTATAAAACAAGTTCTTTCCGCTATAAAACAACTTTTTGATTAGGCTGACTTGAGAAACCAATAAACACCGCAAACAAGGGGGAGTAGAACAAACAAAATGCGACTATGCCTGGCTGAATTGGCAGAGTAGTTCAGATAAAAATCGTCACAAACAAAAAAAGTGCCCTCAAAAATGCAATTTACACTTCAAATTTTTCAAAGTTAAACATTTATAACTTTTTGAGTAGGCCGACTTGAGAAACCAATAAACACTGCTATCAAGGGGAGTTCAGGACCAACAAAATGCGATTATACTTGGTCAAATTGACATAGTACTTCAGGGAGAAATTTTCAGAAACAACAAACATGCCCTCAAAAATGTAATTTTTACTTCAATTTTTTCAAAGTTAAACTTTTATAACTTTTTGAGTAGGCCGACTTGAGAAACCAATAGACACCGCAATGAAAGGAAGTTCAAAAGCAACAAAATGCGACTATGCGCGGCCAAATTGGCAGAGCAGTTCAGGAAAAATCGTCAGAAACACTAAGAGTGCCCTCAAAAATGTAATTTTTACTTCTATTTTTTCAAAGTTAAAAATTAATAACTTTTTGATTAGGACGATTTGAGAAACCACTGAACACTGCAGGCAATGGAAGTTTAGGGCCAGCAAAAAGCGACAATGCCCACCCAATTTGGTACAGTAGTTTCCGGGAAATTGTCAGAAACATGAAGCGTACCCCGATTTTCGGGTTATTGTGAGACCTCGATTTCTCGCAAAGTCGCGCAAAACGACCGAATACGTCGCCCCATAGAAAATTCTGAACGCAATTCAAGTCCACTACGTAACTACTGACCACCAAAAATCTCTAGTGTGAAGTGGGAAAAAAATCCCACCACGCCATAAAGGCCAGGGTGTTTTGTGTGTTTTGACAAAAAAATCTCAAACAAGAGCTTCAAGTTTTCGCAAAAAATGAAAAATTGTTTAATTGCCGAAATCAAAGTATTGTAAAAACTTCATCAACCCAAACAAAAGCCTAAATATTACAATTTGCAAGTAACAAGACCCAAAATTAGAAGAATAACATCATCAAAACTCAAAAACGTTTTGAAATATTATTTTTTTTATTTTTCTTAGAATTACAGCCTAATAACCTTCTGAGATGGACGATTTCCGTAACAAATTAACTATTGGAGAGAAGAAGAACAACTATTCAACAAAACGGAACTATGTTCGTCCAACTTGGCACAGTAATTTGGCAGAAATCATTAGAAACGTGAAGCGTGCCCGATTTTTCTGCTAAAAAAGTATAGTTTTCGCAAAAAAATTCGGGAAAGCGACACAAATCTGTCCCTCCAACATAATTCATGACACAAAATAAAAAAAACACATTTTTACCTTTGTGGACGCTGAAGACTAATTCCACGAAGTAAGAACCATTTCCTACCTCGTATTTTGTGTTTTGACCAAAAATGAACCAAAAAAGAATTTCATAATTTCACGAAAATTGAAAAACTATTGAATTCCAAAAACTAGGGATTCCAAAAGCTTCATGAACCCAAACAAAGACTAACTAACACAATTGCCAAGTAACTATAACACAAATAAAAGAAAAACTACGTCAATACTAAAAAAAAACATTTCAAAGACTATTTTTTAATTTTTTTAAACCTAAAGCTTATTAAAATTCTGAGTTGGCCCATTGACAAAAAACCAATTGAAATTTTTTGTCACAAAAAACGTATAGTCAACCAAACGCGACTACGCCCGTCTAAATTGGCTCAGTAGTTCAGGAGAAATCATCAAAAACGCCAAGCGTGCCACGAATTTTTTGCTAATAAGACATTATTAACATAAAAATTTAACTCAAAATCTAGCAAACTGACTTAAACCTAGGATGTTTCTTCATTGCTATGAGATTTCTTAAGGATTGGTTGGACTAAAGTATATAGCTTTGTAGAATTAATTTTTTGTGATACTTTAGGAAATATCAGTTATAAAAAAATCAAAGTTTTGTTTTCTCTTTGAACTAAATAAAAAACATTAGTTAGCATGCAATCAACGACAAAGTTAACGTTTGATTTACCAAAAAATTGAGTCTGACTTTCTGTATGATGAGCCTAAACTATAATTGGAATGAAAGATGACCAAAAAATGAGGCTTCAAAAACTTACCAGATCTTTTCGAATGAAATAACTTCAAGGACATTAACACCAAAAACTATCAACTTAAGGGGTCAAATAGGTTCACATAAATCTCATGAGGAGGTTAATTGAAATTAAAAATGAGCAAAATATTTTTTCCAACTACATAAAGATCCTCATCTACCGATAGGATCGGTAACAAAATATTCCAACTGGTTGTTTCTTTATAAATAACTTATTTGATTAAAAATGAGAGGAAGACTGAAAGTGTTTGATTTCGTCATTTTCTAGAGTAGGTTAATAATTCTTAAAATAGACGAATTTGGTTGACGATGGTGTCTCTAGTTTTTTTGTCGAAAATTTATTTTTGAATTCAAAATCTTGCAAGAAATTTGCAAGATTCTTGCAAGATTTTACATTCAAAAGGCGTTCACGGAAAAAGTCAAATAGGTTCAGTTCTGCTGATCAAAAATTTTTATATCAGTCATTTCATTTGGTTTTCAGTTAGTTTGAGCTACCAAAAATACAAACATAAAATTTTCAGAATTCAAAAACTTGCAAGATTCTTGCAAGATTCTTGCAAGATTTTGAATCCGGGCTAAAAAATTTTTTATTGAATTCGGTTTTTGTAATTTGTTCAATAAACAATAATTTGCCTCAAAGATGTTTTCTACAACATTTGTAAACTGATTTATTTTTTTGGCTTGATTGATATCTTGCAAGATTCTTGCAAGAATCTTGCAAGTTTTGAATCAGCTTGCAAGATTCTTGCAAGTTTTAAATTCACTCATCACTAGGGCGCTGTTATTGTCTCGATAGATCTGATTATCTCGGATGATATTTGCCTTGATAGGTCCGATCTTCGCCAAATTCGATGTTTTAACGCTGAATACTGCAAAAATGATAAATAACTTAAAGGCGGCAAGAAAATGTATTACGTAGTTGTTAGCAGTGAACGATGCGCAAAAAATCATCGATCAGATTTGCAGTTCTTATAAAATATTCGCAGCTAAATTCAACACACATCTTTACCGCAGACATATTTAGTTCCAAAGAATAATCCAAAGAAGTTAAGGAGAAAGAAGCTTTGAAAAATAATTCAGCACTAAAAACTGTATAAATGTTCACCGCTAAACCAATAAACCAAAACAGTTATTTTGTTAAGAATCTTAACTTTGAATTTGGCAACATTCGTTTTAAATCACACACAAAAAAAGTTTTTTTTGCGCTTAAGTTTATGTGCAATCATCAACCGTAAATAAAGAAAATAAAAGTTCAGAGTACGTTGTTCATATTTTGCTAACAAAATTTTTACTAAAGGGAATATAAAAAGTTTTGAAAGTTATTTGAAATTCTAAACGAGTTTTGAAAGAATGCTTAACTTTCAACAGTTGAAAATTTTCCTAAGTAAAACAACTTACACATATTTGAATCCAGACTGTTCCTGGCTCTTGTGAGAGCTGTTAAAAATGTAGATAAACTGGTGCAGAAAATCTCCTATAGTCAGGCCAATATCAATGAGTTTAGTTATTGTTGCAGCAGCTGAATCAAGTGAAATCAATTTTCAGTGAGCGGAAAAGCTGTTTTATATGATTTTTCTGTGAAAAGTGGTGGATCCGTTTTTCATCGCAAAATGCGTTCACCTTTTTAGCGGTAAATGAGTTGAAAGCGTTGATTGAAATTTTAATGACATGCATTCACTATAGCCGTGATATTTTGAAGGAAATGCAATTTTTAACCGCCAACGGAAAAAAAAGTTGAAAAAATTCACCGCTAAAACTACCACAAATCATACAAAAATGCACACACCAGATTAACCACTTAAAGATAAGATAAATTTTGCGGTGAAAAAAATAATTTTCATCGATATTCACCCCAATTCTTACATTTTGCAGACGAAATCTGAACCCGGGTAACCCGTCCCTTGACCTGGGGAACGTGTAAAATGTCACTTTATGCAGTTGGTCTCATAATTTTGAAAGAGCATAACAGATCCTCATCAACTGACATTACAGCGCCTGCATTTTCTTCATCATTCAAATCTGGTGCTCCGAACAACGTTACCAACTGCCGTTTGGCAAAGAATTGATAACCGTCCTCTACAATTTGATGACCTCGACATATCAAGTCAAGGTCATGATTTTCCAAGAAATTGTTGACGATGTCGGGTCCGAAGGAGACAGGGTTTCCTTCTGGATCGTAACCCCATCCGTTAATATCCGGATCGGGGTTCGTCCAAAGGAGGTCACGGAGGAGTCCAATCTCCGGGATCTCAGAGGGTCGCGGAATTTTGTTGATCTCTTCCAGATTTGCAAGTTTTGGCGACAGACCTCCGTGAACACAGAAAATCTTCTTTTCGATTATAGCTGCAATTGGAATTGAATTGAAAAGGTCAACAAAAACCTTCCAAAGTCTGTTGTTGTACCTGCAAAAACAAAAACGGATATTAGATCAGGAATTGTTTTTGTAAACAATTTGTTGTCATTGAAAGCCAACAGTCTCTAATCAGATTCATATTGCAGGCAAACAGGAACTCCCATGTCCAATCGGGAGGCGGAAAAGGGCCTGGGATGACCATCACCATTAATGAAATTTATGGAAACTTACTTACTAAACGGGACGAATTTCAAGTCTTGATCAGTACTTCTACAGTGAAATACACATTCTAAATTTCGAATCAGTACTGATCACGTCTTATTTAATACCTTGAGACTTGTTAAGACTTGTCAAGACTTGCTCCACAATTGTCAAATCTAAATCAACTCTTGCCCAAGATTTGAAAAGTTTAATTATTGCGCAGTTAACAAGCAAAGTAAAGTTTTCACTCGGAAATCAATTTTTTGGAATATGAATGGTATATTTGGGTGATATCTGAAATTTTTGAATTCTCTATCAAGTGCAGTTTGTGAAAGTGCTCGCGGTTTTTGTGTATCTTTTTCACTTTGAAGAGTTTTGAAGGGAGTTAATTGTCAGGGAAAGAAAATAAAAACAACACTAAAATTGTGTTCAAGACTTGCTCATGAATTGTCGAGTCTAGACCAAGACTTGACTCAATACACGCTAAGTAAAATTTCTTGAGTCATCAAGGCCAAGTCTAAAAACTGACATGATCAGAGCTCTGATACAGTAGTGATTCTAGACGAACAAAATAAAACAAACCATGCAAACAACTTGATTTGAAAAAAAAAATGATTTGCATAACCATTTGAGGACACGAGTCTGATTCGAGGGCAGGAGTAGGTCGCCCTGGTATATGCTATAATCCCAGTCGACACATTTTGATATGGTATATATTTTTTTGATAATACAGACCATATATTGCCCCGAAAACTTGTGTTAGCGTTCTATAACTTTCTTATAATTAGTCACGTACTATATATGAATAATTTTGAAATTAGTAAGTTTTTTGATAATATTTTCCTTATTTTATATGTCTTCATTTCCAAAGTATGGTTCACATTATCGTTCATTCAAGACGAAGTTGGTGCCCCTCAGAGATTATGTATCCGTTAACAATAAAACGTACATAGGTTTTTCCTCCAAAATAGAAAATTTTGCTCTCTCTTGCGTCAGCGCCCAGAATGAAAAGAGTGAACCCCAACTTGCCTTCAAATATCAAAAGTCAATACTAAGTAAACTGTGAAAATTGTGGTTGACTGTTTATAAACCGTTTATGAACTTAATCCATTTCGAATGTTTCTTTGTTCCATTATTTGTTCTTTAATCACTATTAAGCCAACTAGAGGCCAGATGAACTTAATCCAATTTAATGTTTCTTATTGTTTTTTTATTTGTTCTGTAGAATTAGCTTCAGCAGTTATTTAACTAAAATTTTTGATCAGAAATTCGATGATAACATTAATGTACACTAAAGAAATTTGTGTTATATGAATTGATATCTGTTTGCTATAAACATGTTGTTGTTATTCCGAGTATACTTGCATTCTTAACTGCAAAGTCTCGCCCGTTCTCTATCCAATGTATATTTACTCTTCTACACCGTCTTTTCAATTAGCACTAGTGATGTAGTATGGCGTGAAACAGCGCTGAAGCAGATTAAAAGCAGTGTATTTTAGGCTGAAAGTCAGGGCTGAAACAGGTTAAAAACAGAATGGTTATAGGCTGACAGGAGTTATACAATAATTTTAATTAGGCTGATAAATATATGATAATAGTTATGCACAGATCAAAATCAGGATGAAATGAGAACTATAATTTTACTCTGAAAAAGATACTGATCAGTCTCAATTGTGGCATGAACACAATCTGTACAAGTATAAAACAGTTTATATACAGTTTCTGGGTTCAGTACTGCAATGCTCTGGGTGGTCGAACCGGTCTACTCATTTTAACAACCTGATATTATGTCACGAGCCCAAGAAAACTTTTGAAGTTTTATCAAGTTTACTGAAGCATTAAGATCCTGTAGTTTTCGAACATCGGCGTTGCTGAAGCTTTGATTACTAAACTTTAGTTTTCCGAAAAGATAATTAGCTCCACAAAAAATAACCGAAGAAATGATCTGCAAGACTTTGTTGAACACCTCGAGTGTTCCTGGACCTGAATTTCATCATATCATATTGATTTTTGCAACCATAATGCTAAATGTTAATCTGAACTGTTGATCGACCCAAAATGTTACAGTACAGCTACGCGCGATCAAAATGAATATTGATTATAAAGGGAATTATAAGACAATCATGCACGACCAAAATTACATATATATGTAAAGGCAATGCTCAGTCGAAATTGGCATTGAAAAAAAATTTACCGGACAACCTTGAGTTTGGACCAAAATTGAGTTTTAAAAAACAGTTTTATTCTAATAAAAAATATATAGAGAAAAAGAATTTAAAAATTTTTCTTCGATTTTCACTTTTTTTTAACAAAAATGTAACTTAATTTAAAGTTAATTCATTTTTAATATCGGAGTCGAACCGTCTCCCCCCTCCCCAATTGTACATGAACAACTTTTAAATGAATATACTAACCGTTTTTTGACGTGATCTCGGAAACCGTACAATTTATTCATACTCCCACTTTCGTGGTTGCCTCTCAACATATAAAAGTTTTTAGGATACTTAATCTTGTAAGCGAGAAATAAACAAATAGTTTCCATTGAATTGGGTCCATGATCCACATAATTTCCAAGAAACAAGAAATTCGATTTTGGTGGGAAATCAACGTATTCAAACAACCTCAAAAGTTCGCGGTAGTGACCAAAAACATCTCCAGTAACTTTGATAGGCGCATGCAGTTCCAGCAGACGAGGTTCAGCCATGAAGAGCTCTCTCGCTTTGGCACACAGTCCAATAATTTCAGTTTCCGAAATGTCGACTTGAAACCCTTTATTGGGAATCTTAGAACCACGTAATTTCAGAAGACGCTCGATAATATCTTCCACGTCGATGACGTCAGAATCCGAAAAGAATTGCTGTGCTGAAAAATAAATCCGTTTCTACTCGAAGTCCAAAAACATTTTCACCGAGATCAGATGTTTCGTTCGTCTAATTAAAATTAGTTTTTTGAATGAGCAAGGGTGTAAAGATACGGTGATAGTAGATAGAGTGCTATTAAATCCGGGCGAAAAAAGTAGAACCAATTTTTTGGTCCGCGCTCAAAACTGAGAGAACCTAAGAACGAAGTTTAAAATTCTCCTTTCTGGGTGCACGTTTTAAGGAACGAGATTGGTCCATAAATAACCACAGGCCAGAAATTGCAGCTTGTCAAAATTATCCTGTTAATAATCCGTTAATTTTTCCGGTTATTCATGAATGGTTATCGAGCTGGAATAAAGGTGAAAAAGGTGGAAACCAACATAATAATGGTGGAAAGAGAAGAATTTAATAGTGGACTGTTTGCTTTGAAATGAAATATGGCTGTTTATTTAATCCCACTTGTCTTGAGCTCATGTTTTTTTTCCTTTACATCCTCCACGGCTTTCATTAAGGATTACTCTTTAAATATCAGCTAAGTTTAAATGAAGATAGAAATTTATTATCAACATTTTCTCTTGAGAACTAATCATTCATTTTTTTCCGCAATTTGTCAACTCAACTAAGTCCAAAATTGGAAAATTAGTTGAAGTTTTCATGGGTCATTTAAATTTTTAAAAAAACGAACAAAGAAGGACCACGCTTATTTCCAAATCTATAATTTTGTTCTAGGGTCGCAGTTCGTAATTGGCGACGTCATTTGAAGTTTCCTGTAGTAGAAAAGTAACCGACAGACATATTTGTACACTTATTTGAGAAACAGACGGATTGTTTTTTTGTGGACACATAACCAAAAATAATCAACTATCAAAAATTAAAAATTAAAATAAAATTTGAATAAAAAATTGCAACAATCTATATTTCAATTTGAGGTTTCTCTAAATAATGGAACAAAGTTGCAAATCTTGCAAGTATTTCAAAACTATTCAAAAAACGAAATGCATTTGTAGACAATTACCTATGAACAATTTTTTTCTAAGATAAACTTTTATAGTTTG
>NC_134477.1:54422052-54457052 GCF_964194025.1 Convolutriloba macropyga
ACACACATACAATTTTCACGGAAGTCTGGATTAACCATTGAAATCGCGCTTCATAAGCCTTTAGATTAATTAACCGGAAAACTGAGCTTGTAGTTCAGCACGGAAGCAGTGACTGTGTATCATACAGGGGTATAAGATGAAAGCTACGAATCTCTCATAGGCACAAAAAAAAATTAAACTTTTTGGCTTCCCGAGCTATGGCTCGCAGCTGCTCTTCATCGACAAGGTCATCCTGAAATTGGTCAAAAATTTTGTTTGGCACTTTGCAGTTAGATATGATGTCCCGATGGGATCCTGAAATGTCGATGAGTCTTCTTGACATATCAAAGTTTGAGGATCTCAATGATTTTCAGGTAAGATTCTAGTTCAGGAAAGATGTTATATTCAACAGCTTTTTTGCCAACTAAACTAAGATGTGAGTAGAAAAAAAGCCACTTGAGTTTTCATACCAGAACTCCATTACCATCTTGCGAAAAATTTTGGTCATTTGATCGCCCATCTGCCTGAAAGTTTTGAAAAGTTTTTTCCGACTAAGGTACGAAAGTAAAAACATCCTCTGAGATTGTCAAAGGAGAATCGTTTCTATTTGTTCGTGACGTCTCGCAATGCAAAACGGACACAACTTTTAATACTTTTTAATAGTTTGGTGAGTTTTTTCAAGAGATCAAAGGGAATGAGCATCGTGAAAGGGATGAGCTGTGAAGTAATTGATTCCACTTGTGTTCTTCAGTTGAGCTAATCGCTTACCAGCAAAACGTGTAACCTCGAAAACGATTCAGTAACAATAACCTTACCCTCAAATTACTTACCATAACAAATTAAATTGTAGAAACCAGACAGGGTTATTTTTGTTCATTTTGGCGCACCTGCAACTTGAATAGCTGATTGTGCCAGTAGCAACAGCGAACAAAACCGAATGTTTTAGGCACATCTGACTTAGATCAACATCTCAACTGTAGTTACTGCATAGTTAATGTCGAACGTGACAACCCTGAGCCGCTGTATTTTGATGCTTACACTGGACCCAATTGTATGAAATGCTTTGCTACAAAAAAAAGAAAAATTTTCAAACCAATTCTATCGACAAAACAAAAATTTCAGATTTTTTTGGACAGCACTTCCAAAAAACACGTGCTCAGTTTATTGCAAACGCAATAATGAGTTCAACAATGATAACGAAAAACCGATAGATTGTTGTGATAAACTGCGCAATACACAAGGCATGGACACAGTGAGTGAAATCTCAAACAGAGAGCGTTGAATTACAATCTAGTGATTACTCACGATCTGATGAATTATGACAAGCATCAAATAGATGAGGGTTTACACTTTTCCTGACAGTTGAATTAAATTAAAGTGATACCCCGCAAAAAGGAGAAGCTGATTGCATTGCAACCTATACAAGTTTGTAAGATTTTACTGGACACTCAAACTCTAACTTTAGTGACAATCTATCTGGACGCTTCAAGGACTTTTTCATCGGGAATGCACAGAAGAATAGATTTGAGCGATTCATCCATGTCAAGATTCCGAAATTGGAAGAAAAGTCTAAAAGACAACAAAAATGACGTCAAAATTAAGAAAATCAATCAGTTGGACAGTGTGTTCAAAAAGTTCAACAGTGGAAATCACAAGCAATTATTCGAACTCTATTTTACAGGAGATGTTCTCCAAATGGAGTTCTGGCTTAGGAAGTTAACATCCAATTGCTATAACACATTCGGTTTGGACTGCTCTCAATTCTATGCGTTTTCATTCCTTTCATGGAAGGCCTCCTTAAAGTTATGCGAATCTGAAATTATGCTGCTAAACGATTGCCAAATCCTTGTCATGAGAGAGCAGATAATGTGTGGAGGCCCGTTCTTTGTCTTCAGCTCCAGACTAGAGGTTGTAAACAAAAAAAGTTGAGACAGACCTTCTAGCCTAAGCAAAAATACTAGTTGCTTTTTATATCTAGTTCACTCCTGAAACCTATTATTCTTTGCAAGCACTGGATTTAAAGTTAAGTTTTTTTTATCAAGTCCTAATTAGTTGACAATTTAAGTGCTTTTCAAGCTATATTGCATTCAATACACAGAAACGACAAGATGCTTGGGCAATATTTGACCAAGAATTCTATAAATTGATACTCAAATGTATTTTCGGTAAATTATCCGAAAACTTGAGAAACCAAACAACAGTTTCATTTTTCCGACTGGAAGAGTAGTTTCTGAAAGCAACACATTAAGGGGATATTTCTCAAATCAAAGTCATAGACGAAAAGTTAACTCTAAGAAAAAGCAGCTTTTTTTGAAAAACAAACACTTTTTGGTGTCAAATATTTAGAGTTTTGAAACTTTTTGTGATGAATTTCTACTGCATTGTGAAAAAAGAACAAACACATTGCGATCTGATGTAGTCAGATACAGACTCAATCAATCACAATTTCCAAGCCGAAAACTTCTATTGCGACTTGGTAGAAAATTTGGTACCGAAAAACCAGTTTGACCTCTCCAATTTTTCTGCTTATAGCAGTTATTCGAAGACATCAGTTGATGCAAGCATTTCTTTAAATAACAAATTAATACGTGGATGCAAAACATCGGATTTAGATGCCGTATGACAAACTTCCTCTAAAGTTATTTCTTTGCAGATAACGCTATCGGACGTTTCAAGATTATTATACTAATAAAAAACAGATATCTAGGTTATGATGTTCGTCCGGACTTTTTCGAGCCTTCACTTGCTTTGCATATTGAGGAGACTGATTTATTTTTTTTGGTCAAGTGATCGCCCGCGAGAAAGCATGACCTGATTTTTGTTCGGACGTCTCCGGATGTGTCCGGATGTGTCCGAATCTGTCCGAATGTGTCATTAAGCGCAAAAGAATGCCTTAATCAGTTCCTCTGACCCGGGTCGAGGTGTCACCGCTAAAAATCGCTAAAAGATGTAAGATTTTCGGTCAATTTGAGTAAAAATGTCAGGTTTGCGCTCAATGCGATGAATCCGGTGACAAAAAAATGTTTAATCGGAGAAAATAATTTTTTTCTCCGCTTAAGCGTTGAAAGAAATTTTTTCACCGCTAACAGTAGAATGCGGTGAAAAAAAATTCAGCGCTATCAGCAGAATGCAGTGAAAATTAATTTTTCACCGCTACCAGCAGAAAGCTGTGAAAGAATTTTTTTCACCGCTAAATTCGCAAACCTTACAAATATTCACCGCTAATTTCAAACGCTTATCTTAAATTCACAAGAATTATGAATAAGGGCAGTGACAGATGGCGCAGTGGAATAAGAAGTTGGTGACACGCATGAGGTGAGTGGTTCGAACCCGTATACGGACGTTTCTTTTTTGTAAGAAATCCGGTGAATGCGGCGAAAAAACATTTTTTGCCGCTAAAAACCGCAAATTTTACAAAAACTCATTTTATTTTTGTTCAGTTTACTCTTTTTATGCTATCGAACCTTCTTTATAAATGTGTCAAGAATACTTCATGAAAACTCAATCCTCGGTTATTGCCGGTTTATCCAATAGACAAAAAGTTAAGACAAATAGCTGAAGTGAGCAAAACTACATTCTTTATGAACTCCGTTTTTCTTTGGACACCTCAGAGAAAATATTTCCTAAATGCTTTTAAAGAAAAATCAACGGATAATAATTCAGAGGTTCATCAAGATAGTTTGTTATTAGAATAAATCGAGGTGGATCATAATTGTTGATTTGTTTTAGTATATTGCTGCCGAGTAAGAGTTTCTCAAAAAAATCTTAGGCAGACGAAAAGGGGACAGTAGAAACATAAAAGCCCTAGGAGGAATTGCACTCGAACGACAGAAATTGCGCTGGCAAGTTTGTTTGGTGAACCATACAACCCACCTCAATTCATTATGCGTTTGCGTAAATAATAATCATAAAATAATTGTGGTTTCTGCGTAATCGCAGCGGAACAGCATTAGGCCTACAGTAGCCTGTTTTCAGCTGCCCTTTTTCTTATTATTCCCCACATTTCAGACTGATCTTTTTATGAGCAGCACTGCTCTTTTTTGGTGACTATAGCCACTTTTTTTGCGTCTGAAACTTTCATTATGAGGTTCTAAAATGAGGTTCTAATTGAGGTAGCTTGGGTGATTCCACCTCTCATTGACTGCTAAATGTTTTTGGTTCTACCAGTTTATCCAGTTTTGGGCAAGAAAGTAATGTTCTCTGAAAAAAGAAGGAATCCCAGCAAACATTTTGCATGGAAAAATGTCTACAAAAAATGTCTTAAATTTTCATCTTGACCTTCGAAAGTAGCTGAAAGGTAACATACAAACATTCAGCGTAGTTTTTCACATCTTTCAATCATAAATTTTTTCTATCTAAAAATTGCAGAAGGGGGACTATCATAAATTATTATTTTCTGCAAATTAAGTTGAAAACCATATTTGTGACATTCAATTCTTTTGTTAAACAGCAACAACGTAAACCAAGTAAAAAAGGAACCCTCAATATAATTAAAGAAGCAATGCTGTAACTGCAATAGGAATTGGTTATTTTTTTAGCGGAAAAATTTCTGTCCGAATACTATGATTATTGTATAAACTGTGAGAAAAACTTGAAAAATTTGTCATTAGAAAAATGTGGACTTTTTGAGTATTTTATATTTCTCTTTTTATATGTTGAAAATGATCTTCAGCATTCGAAGCCGTTTACGTTTTCACAGTCGTGTCCAATAACTTACATTGAATGTTTTGCTTTTTTTAAAAAATTTATTTTCTTGCATCTGTTCTTTTTTTCCCACCAGTGTTTTTGCACCCCCAGTTACAAATTGTGCGTTGTTATATAGTACGATACAACGCAAGAACTTAGCACGTGCGCCGGGGACGTAAAAAATATATGACTACTAAGCCGGGTGGCACCCAGGTCGAGGTGTGCGTTAATGATCAGACAATTAAAAACGCACAGGGGGGGGGGGTAAATTGCGTTTTTGATTACATGGACGAGCATCATAATAAAGTCTGCCTACATGAACGAGCTTCCTAGTCAAAGTCTGCCTAAATTCTGATCATTAACGAGCTAAAGTCTGATCATTAACGAGCTAAATTCTGATCATTAACGAGCTAAATTCTGATCATTAACGAGCTAAATTCTGATCGTTGACGAGCTAAATTCTGATCATTAACGTGCAAAAGTATGAAATAGGTTAAATACTGTCGGAAAAAATCTACAGTTGAACTAACAAACAACTTTTTGAGATTATCCAGTATGTTTTGGGTGTGTTCCCCTCCTCCTTCTCTAAACCGGGCTGGGGACCGGCTACGGCGGAGTTACAAACAAACAACTATAGGAGAACTGAGCAGAGCACTAGCTAAAAAAACTAGGCTAGAAAAGCTCTCTCCAAAACAGAAACACTAAACAGACAAAGTAAAATAATATTAAAAGTATAATAATGTCAAATATAATAATAAATAAAATAAAGATTAAAAGCAGAATGAAACAAGGAGGTTCGTTAATGTGCGATTGCACATAATGTTCCCACTATTCTCATTGTCGAACTTTTTTTCTATACAATCTAAACCAAAAATTCTTTTTGCACCTGGAGCCACTCAAAAAGTGGGACTCTTAGGTTGCTTTTGTTTAGCTTTCGACAACTCTAAGACTTAATTGCAAAAAAAAGACATTTTAAAATAAAAGTTTCAAATAAGCGAAAAACCTGAACTCAGAGACAAAATTTTTTCTATACAAGCTCAGCTAAAAAATCTTTTTGCACCTGAACCTACACAAAAAGTGGGACTCTTAGGTTACTTTTGGTTAGCTTTCGACAACTCTAAGACTTAATTGCAAAAAAAAGACGTTTTAGAATAAAATTTTCAAATATGGGAAAAACCACAACTAAGAGACGAACTTTTTTTCTATACAAGCTAAACTGAAAAATCTTTTTGCAACTGGACCCACACAAAAAGTGGGACTCCCAGGTTGCTTTTGGTTAGCTTTCGACAACTCTAAGACCCGATTGCAAAAAAAGACGTTTTAAAATAAAATTTTCAAATATGCGAAAAACAACAACTAAGAGACGAACTTTTTTTCTATACAAGCTAAACTGAAAATTCTTTTTGCACCTGGACCCACACAAAAAGTGGGACTCCTAGGTTGCTTTTTGTTAGCTTTCGACAACTCTAAGACCCGATTGCAAAAAAGACGTTTTAAAATGAAATTTTCAAATAAGCGAAAAACCTCAACTAAGAGACGAACTTTTTTTCTTTACAAGCTAAACTAAAAATTCTTTGTGCACCTCGACCCACACAAAAAGTGGGACTCCCAGGTTGCTTTCGGTTAGCTTTCGACAGCTCTAAGACCCAATTGCAAAAAAAAACCTTTTAAAATAAAATTTTCAAATATGCGAAAAACCACAACTAAGAGACGAACTTTTTTTCTATACAAGCTAAACTGAAAATTCTTTTTGCACCTGGACCCACATAAAAAGTGGGACTCCTAGGTTGCTTTTTGTTAGCTTTCGACAGCTCTAAGACCCGATTGCAAAAAAGACGTTTTAAAATAAAATTTTCAAATAAGCGAAAAACCTCAACTAAGAGACGAACTTTTTTTCTATACAAGCTAGACCAAAAACTTTTTTTGCATCTGTACCCACACAAAAGGTGGGACTCCCAGGTTGCTTTTGGTTAGCTTTCGACAGCTCTAAGACCCGATTTCAAAAAAAGACGTTTTATAGTAAAATTTTCAAATAAGCGAAAAACCACAAATAAGAGACGAACTTTTTTTCTATACAAGCTAAACTGAAAATTCTTTTTGCACCTGGACCCACACAAAAATGGGACTCCTAGGTTGCTTTTTGTTAGCTTTCGACAACTCTAAGACCCGATTGCAAAAAAGACGTTTTAAAATGAAATTTTCAAATAAGCGAAAAACCTCAACTAAGAGACGAACTTTTTTTCTTTACAAGCTAAACTAAAATTCTTTGTGCACCTCGACCCACACAAAAAGTGGGACTCCTAGGTTGCTTTTTGTTAGCTTTCGACAGCTCTAAGACCCGATTGCAAAAAAAGACGTTTTAAAATGAAATTTTCAAATAAGCGAAAAACCTCAACTAAGAGACGAACTTTTTTTCTATACAAGCTAAACCAAAAACTTTTTTTGCACCTGGACCACCCACACAAAAGGTGGGACTCCCAGGTTGCTTTTGGTTAGCTTTCGACAGCTCTAAGACCCGATTGCAAAAAAGACGTTTTATAATAAAATTTTCAAATAAGCGAAAAACCTCAACTAAGAGACGAACTTTTTTTCTTTACAAGCTAAACTAAAAATTCTTTGTGCACCTCGACCCACACAAAAAGTGGGACTCCCAGGTTGCTTTCGGTTAGCTTTCGACAGCTCTAAGACCCAATTGCAAAAAAAACCTTTTAAAATAAAATTTTCAAATATGCGAAAAACCACAACTAAGAGACGAACATTTTCTATACAAGCTAAACTGAAAATTCTTTTTGCACCTGGACCCACACAAAAATGGGACTCCTAGGTTGCTTTTTGTTAGCTTTCGACAGCTCTAAGACCCGATTGCAAAAAAAGACGTTTTAAAATGAAATTTTCAAATAAGCGAAAAACCTCAACTAAGAGACGAACTTTTTTTCTTTACAAGCTAAACTAAAAATTCTTTGTGCACCTCGACCCACACAAAAAGTGGGACTCCCAGGTTGCTTTCGGTTAGCTTTCGACAGCTCTAAGACCCAATTGCAAAAAAAACCTTTTAAAATAAAATTTTCAAATATGCGAAAAACCACAACTAAGAGACGAACTTTTTTTCTATACAAGCTAAACTGAAAATTCTTTTTGCACCTGGACCCACACAAAAATGGGACTCCTATGTTGCTTTTTGTTAGCTTTCGACAACTCTAAGACCCGATTGCAAAAAAGACGTTTTAAAATGAAATTTTCAAATAAGCGAAAAACCTCAACTAAGAGACGAACTTTTTTTCTTTACAAGCTAAACTAAAATTCTTTGTGCACCTCGACCCACACAAAAAGTGGGACTCCTAGGTTGCTTTTTGTTAGCTTTCGACAGCTCTAAGACCCGATTGCAAAAAAAGACGTTTTAAAATGAAATTTTCAAATAAGCGAAAAACCTCAACTAAGAGACGAACTTTTTTTCTTTACAAGCTAAACTAAAAATTCTTTGTGCACCTCGACCCACACAAAAAGTGGGACTCCCAGGTTGCTTTCGGTTAGCTTTCGACAGCTCTAAGACCCAATTGCAAAAAAAACCTTTTAAAATAAAATTTTCAAACATGCGAAAAACCACAACTAAGAGACGAACTTTTTTTCTATACAAGCTAAACTGAAAATTCTTTTTGCACCTGGACCCACACAAAAATGGGACTCCTAGGTTGCTTTTTGTTAGCTTTCGACAACTCTAAGACCCGATTGCAAAAAAGACGTTTTAAAATGAAATTTTCAAATAAGCGAAAAACCTCAACTAAGAGACGAACTTTTTTTCTTTACAAGCTAAACTAAAATTCTTTGTGCACCTCGACCCACACAAAAAGTGGGACTCCTAGGTTGCTTTTTGTTAGCTTTCGACAGCTCTAAGACCCGATTGCAAAAAAAGACGTTTTAAAATGAAATTTTCAAATAAGCGAAAAACCTCAACTAAGAGACGAACTTTTTTTCTATACAAGCTAAACCAAAAACTTTTTTTGCACCTGGACCACCCACACAAAAGGTGGGACTCCCAGGTTGCTTTTGGTTAGCTTTCGACAGCTCTAAGACCCGATTGCAAAAAAGACGTTTTATAATAAAATTTTCAAATAAGCGAAAAACCTCAACTAAGAGACGAACTTTTTTTCTATACAAGCTAAACCAAAAACTTTTTTTGCACCTGGACCACCCACACAAAAGGTGGGACTCCCAGGTTGCTTTTGGTTAGCTTTCGACAGCTCTAAGACCCGATTGCAAAAAAAGACGTTTTAAAATGAAATTTTCAAATAAGCGAAAAACCTCAACTAAGAGACGAACTTTTTTTCTTTACAAGCTAAACTAAAATTCTTTGTGCACCTCGACCCACACAAAAAGTGGGACTCCTAGGTTGCTTTTTGTTAGCTTTCGACAGCTCTAAGACCCGATTGCAAAAAAAGACGTTTTAAAATGAAATTTTCAAATAAGCGAAAAACCTCAACTAAGAGACGAACTTTTTTTCTTTACAAGCTAAACTAAAATTCTTTGTGCACCTCGACCCACACAAAAAGTGGGACTCCTAGGTTGCTTTTTGTTAGCTTTCGACAGCTCTAAGACCCGATTGCAAAAAAAGACGTTTTAAAATGAAATTTTCAAATAAGCGAAAAACCTCAACTAAGAGACGAACTTTTTTTCTATACAAGCTAAACCAAAAACTTTTTTTGCACCTGGACCACCCACACAAAAGGTGGGACTCCCAGGTTGCTTTTGGTTAGCTTTCGACAGCTCTAAGACCCGATTGCAAAAAAAGAGGTTTTAAAATGAAATTTTCAAATAAGCGAAAAACCTCAACTAAGAGACGAACTTTTTTTCTTTACAAGCTAAACTAAAATTCTTTGTGCACCTCGACCCACACAAAAAGTGGGACTCCTAGGTTGCTTTTTGTTAGCTTTCGACAACTCTAAGACCCGATTGCAAAAAAGACGTTTTAAAATGAAATTTTCAAATAAGCGAAAAACCTCAACTAAGAGACGAACTTTTTTTCTTTACAAGCTAAACTAAAATTCTTTGTGCACCTCGACCCACACAAAAAGTGGGACTCCTAGGTTGCTTTTTGTTAGCTTTCGACAGCTCTAAGACCCGATTGCAAAAAAAGACGTTTTAAAATGAAATTTTCAAATAAGCGAAAAACCTCAACTAAGAGACGAACTTTTTTTCTATACAAGCTAAACCAAAAACTTTTTTTGCACCTGGACCACCCACACAAAAGGTGGGACTCCCAGGTTGCTTTTGGTTAGCTTTCGACAGCTCTAAGACCCGATTGCAAAAAAGACGTTTTATAATAAAATTTTCAAATAAGCGAAAAACCACAAATAAGAGACGAACTTTTTTTCTATACAAGCTAAACTGAAAATTCTTTTTGCACCTGGACCCACACAAAAGTGGGACTCCTAGGTTGCTTTTTGTTAGCTTTCAACAACTCTAAGACCCGATTGCAAAAAAGACGTTTTAAAATGAAATTTTCAAATAAGCGAAAAACCTCAACTAAGAGACGAACTTTTTTTCTTTACAAGCTAAACTAAAAATTCTTTGTGCACCTCGACCCACACAAAAAGTGGGACTCCCAGGTTGCTTTCGGTTAGCTTTCGACAGCTCTAAGACCCAATTGCAAAAAAAACCTTTTAAAATAAAATTTTCAAATATGCGAAAAACCACAACTAAGAGACGAACTTTTTTTCTATACAAGCTAAACTGAAAATTCTTTTTGCACCTGGACCCACATAAAAAGTGGGACTCCTAGGTTGCTTTTTGTTAGCTTTCGACAGCTCTAAGACCCGATTGCAAAAAAAGACGTTTTAAAATGAAATTTTCAAATAAGCGAAAAACCTCAACTAAGAGACGAACTTTTTTTCTATACAAGCTAAACCAAAAACTTTTTTTGCACCTGGACCCACACAAAAGGTGGGACTCCCAGGTTGCTTTTGGTTAGCTTTCGACAGCTCTAAGACCCGATTGCAAAAAAAGACGTTTTATAATAAAATTTTCAACTAAGCGAAAAACCACAAATAAGAGACGAACTTTTTTTCTATACAAGCCAAACTAAAAATTCTTTTTGCAACTGAACCCACACAAAAAGTGGCACTTCTAGTTTGCTTTTGGTTAGCTTTCGACAACTCTAAGACCCGATTTCAAAAAAAGACGTTTTAAAATAAAATTTTCAAATAAGCGAAAAACCTCAACTAAGAGACGAACTTTTTTCTTTACAAGCTCAACTAAAAATTCTTTTTCCACCTGAAACCACACAAAAAGTGGGACTCCTAGGTTGCTTTTGGTTAGCTTTAGACAACTCTAAGACCCGATTGCAAAAAAAGACGTTTTTAAAAAAATTTTCAAATATGCGAAAAACCACAACTAAGAGACGAACTTTTTTCTATACAAACTAAACTAAAAATTCTTTTTGCACCTGGAGCCACACAAAAAACGAGACTCCTAGGTTGCTTTTGGTTAGCTTTCGACAACTCTAAGACCCGATTGCAAAAAAAGACGTTTTAAAATAAAATTTTCAAATAAGCGAAAAACCTCAACTAAGAGACGAACTTTTTTTCTTTACAAGCTAAACTAAAAATTCTTTGTGCACCTCGACCCACACAAAAAGTGGGACTCCCAGGTTGCTTTTGGTTAGCTTTCGACAGCTCTAAGACCCGATTGCAAAAAAAGACGTTCTATAATAAAATTTTCAAATAAGCGAAAAACCACAAATAAGAGACGAACTTTTTTTCTATACAAGCCAAACTAAAAATTCTTTTTGCAACTGAACCCACACAAAAAGTGGCACTTCTAGGTTGCTTTTGGTTAGCTTTCGACAACTCTAAGACCCGATTGCAAAAAAAGACGTTTTAAAATAAAATTTTCAAATAAGCGAAAAACCTCAACTAAGAGACGAACTTTTTTTCTTTACAAGCTCAACTAAAAATTCTTTTTCCACCTGAAACCACACAAAAAGTGGGACTCCTAGGTTGCTTTTGGTTAGCTTTAGACAACTCTAAGACCCGATTGCAAAAAAAGACGTTTTTAAAAAAAATTTTCAAATATGCGAAAAACCACAACTAAGAGACGAACTTTTTTCTATACAAACTAAACTAAAAATTCTTTTTGCACCTAGAGCCACACAAAAAACGAGACTCCTAGGTTGCTTTTGGTTAGCTTTCGACAACTCTAAGACCCGATTGCAAAAAAAGACGTTTTAAAATAAAATTTTCAAATAAGCGAAAAACCTCAACTAAGAGACGAATATTTTTTCTTTACAAGCTAAACTAAAAATTCTTTGTGCACCTCGACCCACACAAAAAGTGGGACTCCCAGGTTGCTTTCGGTTAGCTTTCGACAGCTCTAAGACCCAATTGCAAAAAAAACCTTTTAAAATAAAATTTTCAAATATGCGAAAAACCACAACCAAGAGACGAACTTTTTTTCTATACAAGCTAAACTGAAAATTCTTTTTGCACCTGGACCCACATAAAAAGTGGGACTCCTAGGTTGCTTTTTGTTAGCTTTCGACAGCTCTAAGACCCGATTGCAAAAAAAAGACGTTTTAAAATGAAATTTTCAAATAAGCGAAAAACCTCAACTAAGAGACGAACTTTTTTTCTATACAAGCTAAACCGAAAACTTTTTTTGCACCTGGACCCACACAAAAGGTGGGACTCCCAGGTTGCTTTTGGTTAGCTTTCGACAGTTCTAAGACCCGATTGCAAAAAAAGACGTTTTATAATAAAATTTTCAAATAAGCGAAAAACCACAAATAAGAGACGAACTTTTTTTCTATACAAGCTCAACTAAAAATTCTTTTTCCACCTGAAACCACACAAAAAGTGGGACTCCTAGGTTGCTTTTGGTTAGCTTTAGACAACTCTAAGACCCGATTGCAAAAAAAGACGTTTTTTAAAAAAATTTTCAAATATGCGAAAAACCACAACTAAGAGACGAACTTTTTTCTATACAAACTAAACTAAAAATTCTTTTTGCACCTGGAGCCACACAAAAAACGAGACTCCTAGGTTGCTTTTGGTTAGCTTTCGACAACTCTAAGACCCGATTGCAAAAAAAGACGTTTTAAAATAAAATTTTCAAATAAGCGAAAAACCTCAACTAAGAGACGAACTTTTTTTCTTTACAAGCTAAACTAAAAATTCTTTGTGCACCTCGACCCACATAAAAAGTGGGACTCCTAGGTTGCTTTTTGTTAGCTTTCGACAGCTCTAAGACCCGATTGCAAAAAAAAGACGTTTTAAAATGAAATTTTCAAATAAGCGAAAAACCTCAACTAAGAGACGAACTTTTTTTCTATACAAGCTAAACCGAAAACTTTTTTTGCACCTGGACCCACACAAAAGGTGGGACTCCCAGGTTGCTTTTGGTTAGCTTTCGACAGTTCTAAGACCCGATTGCAAAAAAAGACGTTTTATAATAAAATTTTCAAATAAGCGAAAAACCACAAATAAGAGACGAACTTTTTTTCTATACAAGCCAAACTAAAAATTCTTTTTGCAACTGAACCCACACAAAAAGTGGCACTTCTAGGTTGCTTTTGGTTAGCTTTCGACAACTCTAAGACCCGATTGCAAAAAAAGTCGTTTTAAAATAAAATTTTCAAATAAGCGAAAAACCTCAACTAAGAGACGAACTTTTTTTCTTTACAAGCTCAACTAAAAATTCTTTTTCCACCTGAAACCACACAAAAAGTGCGACTCCTAGGTTGCTTTTGGTTAGCTTTAGACAACTCTAAGACCCGATTGCAAAAAAAGACGTTTTTTAAAAAAATTTTCAAATATGCGAAAAACCACAACTAAGAGACGAACTTTTTTTTTCTATACAAACTAAACTAAAAATTCTTTTTGCACCTGGAGCCACACAAAAAACGAGACTCCTAGGTTGCTTTTGGTTAGCTTTCGACAACTCTAAGACCCGATTGCAAAAAAAGACGTTTTAAAATAAAATTTTCAAATAAGCGAAAAACCTCACATAAGAGACGAACTTTTTTCTTTACAAGCTAAACTAAAAATCCTTTTTGCACCTGGACCCACATAAAAAGTGGGACTCCTAGGTTGCTTTTTGTTAGCTTTCGACAGCTCTAAGACCCGATTGCAAAAAAAGACGTTTTAAAATGAAATTTTCAAAAAGCGAAAAACCTCAACTAAGAGAGGAACTTTTTTTCTATACAAGCTAAACCAAAAACTTTTTTTGCACCTGGACCCACACAAAAGGTGGGACTCCCAGGTTGCTTTTGGTTAGCTTTCGACAGCTCTAAGACCCGATTGCAAAAAAAGACGTTTTATAATAAAATTTTCAAATAAGCGAAAAACCTCAACTAAGAGACGAACTTTTTTTCTTTACAAGCTCAACTAAAAATTCTTTTTCCACCTGAAACCGCACAAAAAGTGGGACTCCTAGGTTGCTTTTGGTTAGCTTTAGACAACTCTAAGACCCCATTTGCAAAAAAAGACGTTTTAAAATAAAATTTTCAAATATGCGAAAAACCACAACTAAGAGACGAATTTTTTTTCTATTCAAACTAAACTAAAAATTCTTTTTGCACCTGGAGCCACACAAAAAATGAGACTCCTAGGTTGCTTTTGGTTAGCTTTAGACAACTCTAAGACCCCATTTGCAAAAAAAGACGTTTTAAAATAAAATTTTCAAATATGCGAAAAACCACAACTAAGAGACGAACTTTTTTTCTATACAAGCCAAACTAAAAATTCTTTTTGCAACTGAACCCACACAAAAAGTGGCACTTCTAGGTTGCTTTTGGTTAGCTTTCGACAACTCTAAGACCCGATTGCAAAAAAAAGACGTTTTAAAATAAAATTTTCAAAAAGCGAAAAACCTCAACTAAGAGAGGAACTTTTTTCTATACAAGCTAAACCAAAAACTTTTTTTGCACCTGGACCCACACAAAAGTTGGGACTCCCAGGTTGCTTTTGGTTAGCTTTCGACAGCTCTAAGACCCGATTGCAAAAAAAGACGTTTTATAATAAAATTTTCAAATAAGCGAAAAACCACAAATAAGAGACGAACTTTTTTTCTATACAAGCCAAACTAAAAATTCTTTTTGCAACTGAACCCACACAAAAAGTGGCACTTCTAGGTTGCTTTTGGTTAGCTTTCGACAACTCTAAGACCCGATTGCAAAAAAAAGACGTTTTAAAATAAAATTTTCAAATAAGCGAAAAACCTCAACTAAGAGACGAACTTTTTTTCTTTACAAGCTCAACTAAAAATTCTTTTTCCACCTGAAACCGCACAAAAAGTGGGACTCCTAGGTTGCTTTTGGTTAGCTTTAGACAACTCTAAGACCCCATTTGCAAAAAAAGACGTTTTAAAATAAAATTTTCAAATATGCGAAAAACCACAACTAAGAGACGAACTTTTTTTCTATACAAGCCAAACTAAAAATTCTTTTTGCAACTGAACCCACACAAAAAGTGGCACTTCTAGGTTGCTTTTGGTTAGCTTTCGACAACTCTAAGACCCGATTGCAAAAAAAAGACGTTTTAAAATAAAATTTTCAAAAAGCGAAAAACCTCAACTAAGAGAGGAACTTTTTTCTATACAAGCTAAACCAAAAACTTTTTTTGCACCTGGACCCACACAAAAGTTGGGACTCCCAGGTTGCTTTTGGTTAGCTTTCGACAGCTCTAAGACCCGATTGCAAAAAAAGACGTTTTATAATAAAATTTTCAAATAAGCGAAAAACCACAAATAAGAGACGAACTTTTTTTCTATACAAGCCAAACTAAAAATTCTTTTTGCAACTGAACCCACACAAAAAGTGGCACTTCTAGGTTGCTTTTGGTTAGCTTTCGACAACTCTAAGACCCGATTGCAAAAAAAAGACGTTTTAAAATAAAATTTTCAAATAAGCGAAAAACCTCAACTAAGAGACGAACTTTTTTTCTTTACAAGCTCAACTAAAAATTCTTTTTCCACCTGAAACCGCACAAAAAGTGGGACTCCTAGGTTGCTTTTGGTTAGCTTTAGACAACTCTAAGACCCGATTGCAAAAAAAGACGTTTTAAAATAAAATTTTCAAATATGCGAAAAACCACAACTAAGAGACGAACTTTTTTTCTATTCAAACTAAACTAAAAATTCTTTTTGCACCTGGAGCCACACAAAAAACGAGACTCCTAGGTTGCTTTTGGTTAGCTTTCGACAACTCTAAGACCAGATTGCAAAAAAAGACGTTTTAAAATAAAATTTTCAAATAAGCGAAAAACCTCAACTAAGAGACGAACTTTTTTCTTTACAAGCTAAACTAAAAATCCTTTTTGCACCTGGACCAACACAAAAAGTGGGACTCCTAGGTTGCTTTTTATTAGCTTTCGACAGCTCTAAGACCCGATTGCAAAAAAAGACGTTTTAAAATGAAATTTTCAAATAAGCGAAAAACCTCAACTAAGAGACGAACTTTTTTTCTATACGAGCTAAACCAAAAACTTTTTTTTGCACCTGGACCCACACAAAAGGTGGGACTCCCAGGTTGCTTTTGGTTAGCTCTCGACAGCTCTAAGACCCGATTGCAAAAAAAGACGTTTTTTAATAAATTTTTCAAATAAGCGAAAAACCAGAACTAAGAGACGAACTTTTTTTCTATACAAGCTAAACTAAAAATTCTTTTTGCACCTGAACCCACACAAAAAGTGGGACTTCTAGGTTGCTTTTGGTTAGTTTTCGACAACTCTAAGACCCGATTGCAAAAAAAGACGTTTTAAAATAAAATTTTCAAATAAGCGAAAAACCTCAACTAAGAGACGAACTTTTTTCTTTACAAGCTAAACTAAAAATCCTTTTTGCACCTGGACCCACACAAAAAGTGGGACTCCTAGGTGGCTTTTTATTAGCTTTAGACAACTCCAAGACCCGATTGCAAAAAAAGACGTTTTAAAATAAAATTTATAAATATGCGAAAAACCACAACTAAGAGACGAACTTTTTTTCTATACAAACTAAACTAAAAATTTTTTTGCACCTGGAGCCACACAAAAAACGAGACTCCTAGATTGCTTTTGGTTAGCTTTCGACAACTCTAAGACCCGATTGCAAAAAAAGACGTTTTAAAATAAAATTTTCAAATAAGCGAAAAACCTCAACTAAGAGACGAACTTTTTTCTTTACAAGCTAAACTAAAAATCCTTTTTGCACCTGGACCAACACAAAAAGTGGGACTCCTAGGTTGCTTTTTATTAGCTTTCGACAGCTCTAAGACCCGATTGCAAAAAAAGACGTTTTAAAATGAAATTTTCAAATAAGCGAAAAACCTCAACTAAGAGACGAACTTTTTTCTATACGAGCTAAACCAAAAACCTTTTTTGCACCTGGACCCACACAAAAGGTGGGACTCCCAGGTTGCTTTTGGTTAGCTCTCGACAGCTCTAAGACCCGATTGCAAAAAAAAGACGTTTTATAATAAAATTTTCAAATAAGCGAAAAACCAGAACTAAGAGACGAACTTTTTTTCTATACAAGCTAAACTAAATATTATTTTTGCACCTGAACTCACGCAAAAAGTGGGACTTCTAGGTTGCTTTTGGTTAGCTTTCGACAACTCTAAGACCCGATTGCAAAAAAAGACATTTTAAAATAAAATTTTCAAATAAGCGAAAAACCTCAACTAAGAGACGAACTTTTTTTCTTTACAAGCTCAACTAAAAATGCTTTTTGCACCTGAACCCACACAAAAAGTGGGACTTCTAGGTTGCTTTTGGTTAGCTTTCGACAACTCTAAGACCCGATTGAAAAAAAGACGTTTTAAAATAAAATTTTCAAATAAGCGAAAAACCTCAACTAAGAGACGAACTTTTTTCTTTACAAGCTCAACTAAAAACTGTTTTTGCACCTGAAACCACACAAAAAGTGGGACTCCTAGGTTGCTTTTGGTTAGCTTTCGACAACTCTAAGACCCGATTGCAAAAAAAGACTTTTTAAAATAAAATTTTCAAATATGCGAAAAACCATAACTAAGAGACGAACTTTTTTTCTATACAAACTAAACTAAAAATTCTTTTTGCAACTGGAGCCAAACAAAAAACGAGACTCCTAGGTTGCTTTTGGTTAGCTTTCGACAACTCTAAGACCCGATTGCAAAAAAAGAAGTTTTAAAATAAAATTTTCAAATAAGCGAAAAACCTCAACTAAGAGACGAGTTTTTTTCTTTACAAGCTAAACTAAAAATCCTTTTTGCACCTGGACCCACACAAAAAATGGGACTCCTAGGTTGCTTTTTTTAGCTTTCGACAACTCTAGACCTGATTGCAAAAAAAGACGTTTTAAAATAAAATTTTCAAATAAGCGAAAAACCTCAACTAAGAGACGAACTTTTTTCTATACATGCTTAACTAAAAATTCTTTTTGCACCTGGACCCACACAAAAGGTGGGACTCCCAGGTTGCTTTTGGTTAGCTTTCGACAGCTCTAAGACCCGATTGCAAAAAAAGACGTTTTAAAATAAAATTTTCAAATAAGCGAGAAACCTCAACTAAGAGACGAACTTTTTTTCTTTACAAGCTCAACTAAAAATTATTTTTGCACCTGAAACCACACAAAAGGTGGGACTCCCAGGTTGCTTTTGGTTAGCTTTCGACAACTCTAAGACCTGATTGCAAAAAAAGACGTTTAAAATAAAATTTTCAAATATGCGAAAAACCACAACTAAGAGACGAACTTTTTTTCTATACAAACTAAACTAAAAATTCTTTTTGCAACTGGAGCCACACAAAAAACGAGACTCCTAGGTTGCTTTTGGTTAGCTTTCGACAACTCTAAGACCCGATTGCAAAAAAAGACGTTTTAAAATAAAATTTTCAAATAAGCGAAAAACCTCAACTAAGAGACGAATTTTTTTCTTTACAAGCTAAACTAAAAATCCTTTTTGCACCTGGACCCACACAAAAAGTGGGACTCCTAGGTTGCTTTTTTTTAGCTTTCGACAGCTCTAAGATCCGATTGCAAAAAAAGACGTTTTAAAATGAAATTTTCAAATAAGCGAAAAACCTCAACTAAGAGAACAACTTTTTTACTATACAAGCTAAACCAAAAATTTTTTGCACCTGGACCCACACAAAAGGTGGGACTCCCAGGTTGCTTTTGGTTAGCTTTCGACAGCTCTAAGACCCGATTGCAAAAAAGACGTTTTATAATAAAATCTTCAAATAAGCGAAAAACCACAACTAAGAGACGAACTTTTTTTCTATACAAGCTAAACTAAAAATTCTTTTTGCACCTGAAGCCACACAAAAAGTGGGACTTCTAGGCTGCTTTTGGTTAGCTTTCGACAACTCTAAGACCCGATTGCAAAAAAAGACGTTTTAAAATAAAAATTTCAAATAAGCGAAAAACCTCAACTAAGAGACGAACTTTTTTTCTTTACAATCTCAACTAAAAATTCTTTTTGCACCTGAAACCACACAAAAATTGGGACTCCTAGGTTGCTTTTGGTTAGCTTTCGACAATTCTAAGACCCGATTGCAAAAAAAGACGTTTCAAAATAAAATTTTCAAATATGCGAAAAACCACAACTAAGAGACGAACTTTTTTTCTTTACAAGCTCAACTAAAAATGCTTTTTGCACCTGAACCCACACAAAAAGTGGGACTTCTAGGTTGCTTTTGGTTAGCTTTCGACAACTCTAAGACCCGATTGAAAAAAAGACGTTTTAAAATAAAATTTTCAAATAAGCGAAAAACCTCAACTAAGAGACGAACTTTTTTCTTTACAAGCTCAACTAAAAACTGTTTTTGCACCTGAAACCACACAAAAAGTGGGACTCCTAGGTTGCTTTTGGTTAGCTTTCGACAACTCTAAGACCCGATTGCAAAAAAAGACTTTTTAAAATAAAATTTTCAAATATGCGAAAAACCATAACTAAGAGACGAACTTTTTTTCTATACAAACTAAACTAAAAATTCTTTTTGCAACTGGAGCCAAACAAAAAACGAGACTCCTAGGTTGCTTTTGGTTAGCTTTCGACAACTCTAAGACCCGATTGCAAAAAAAGAAGTTTTAAAATAAAATTTTCAAATAAGCGAAAAACCTCAACTAAGAGACGAGTTTTTTTCTTTACAAGCTAAACTAAAAATCCTTTTTGCACCTGGACCCACACAAAAAATGGGACTCCTAGGTTGCTTTTTTTAGCTTTCGACAACTCTAGACCTGATTGCAAAAAAAGACGTTTTAAAATAAAATTTTCAAATAAGCGAAAAACCTCAACTAAGAGACGAACTTTTTTCTATACATGCTTAACTAAAAATTCTTTTTGCACCTGGACCCACACAAAAGGTGGGACTCCCAGGTTGCTTTTGGTTAGCTTTCGACAGCTCTAAGACCCGATTGCAAAAAAAGACGTTTTAAAATAAAATTTTCAAATAAGCGAGAAACCTCAACTAAGAGACGAACTTTTTTTCTTTACAAGCTCAACTAAAAATTATTTTTGCACCTGAAACCACACAAAAGGTGGGACTCCCAGGTTGCTTTTGGTTAGCTTTCGACAACTCTAAGACCTGATTGCAAAAAAAGACGTTTAAAATAAAATTTTCAAATATGCGAAAAACCACAACTAAGAGACGAACTTTTTTTCTATACAAACTAAACTAAAAATTCTTTTTGCAACTGGAGCCACACAAAAAACGAGACTCCTAGGTTGCTTTTGGTTAGCTTTCGACAACTCTAAGACCCGATTGCAAAAAAAGACGTTTTAAAATAAAATTTTCAAATAAGCGAAAAACCTCAACTAAGAGACGAATTTTTTTCTTTACAAGCTAAACTAAAAATCCTTTTTGCACCTGGACCCACACAAAAAGTGGGACTCCTAGGTTGCTTTTTTTTAGCTTTCGACAGCTCTAAGATCCGATTGCAAAAAAAGACGTTTTAAAATGAAATTTTCAAATAAGCGAAAAACCTCAACTAAGAGAACAACTTTTTTACTATACAAGCTAAACCAAAAATTTTTTGCACCTGGACCCACACAAAAGGTGGGACTCCCAGGTTGCTTTTGGTTAGCTTTCGACAGCTCTAAGACCCGATTGCAAAAAAGACGTTTTATAATAAAATCTTCAAATAAGCGAAAAACCACAACTAAGAGACGAACTTTTTTTCTATACAAGCTAAACTAAAAATTCTTTTTGCACCTGAAGCCACACAAAAAGTGGGACTTCTAGGCTGCTTTTGGTTAGCTTTCGACAACTCTAAGACCCGATTGCAAAAAAAGACGTTTTAAAATAAAAATTTCAAATAAGCGAAAAACCTCAACTAAGAGACGAACTTTTTTTCTTTACAATCTCAACTAAAAATTCTTTTTGCACCTGAAACCACACAAAAATTGGGACTCCTAGGTTGCTTTTGGTTAGCTTTCGACAATTCTAAGACCCGATTGCAAAAAAAGACGTTTCAAAATAAAATTTTCAAATATGCGAAAAACCACAACTAAGAGACGAACTTTTTTTCTATACAAACTAAACTAAAAATTCTTTTTGCACCTGGAGCCACACAAAAAACGAGACTCCTAGGTTGCTTTTGGTTAGCTTTCGACAACTCTAAGACCCGATTGCAAAAAAAGTTTTAAAATAAAATTTTCAAATAAGCGAAAAACCTCAACTAAGAGACGAACTTTTTTCTTTACAAGCTAAACTAAAAATCCTTTTTGCACCTGGACCCACACAAAAAGTGGGACTCCTAGGTTGCTTTTTATTAGCTTTCGACAACTCTAAGACCCGATTGCAAAAAAAGACGTTTTAAAATAAAATTTTCAAATATGCGAAAAACCACAACTAAGAGACGAACTTTTTTTCTATACAAACTAAACTAAAAATTCTTTTGGCACCTGGAGCCACACAAAAAACGAGACTCCTAGGTTGCTTTTGGTTAGCTTTCGACAACTCTAAGACCCGATTGCAAAAAAAGACGTTTTAAAATAAAATTTTCGAATAAGCGAAAAACCTCAACTAAGAGAAGAACTTTTTTTCTTTACAAGCTCAACTAAAAATTCTTTTTGCACCTGAAACCACACAAAAAGTGGGACTCCTAGGTTGCTTTTGGTTAGCTTTCGACAACTCTAAGACCCGATTGCAAAAAAAGACGTTTTAAAATGAAATTTTCAAATAAGCGAAAAACCTCAACTAAGAGACGAACTTTTTTTCTATACAAGCTAAACTAAAAATTCTTTTTGCACCTGAACCCACACAAAAAGTGGGACTTCTAGGCTGCTTTTGGTTAGCTTTCGACAACTCTAAGACCCGATTGCAAAAAAAGACGTTTTAAAATAAAATTTTCAAATATGCGAAAAACCACAACTAAGAGACGAACTTTTTTTCTATACAAACTAAACTAAAAACTCTTTTTGCACCTGGAGCCACACAAAAAACGAGACTCCTAGGTTGCTTTTGGTTAGCTTTCGACAACTCTAAGACCCGATTGCAAAAAAAGACGTTTTAAAATAAAATTTTCAAATAAGCGAAAAACCTCAACTAAGAGAAGAACTTTTTTTCTTTACAAGCTCAACTAAAAATTCTTTTTGCACCTGAAACCACACAAAAAGTGGGACTCCTAGGTTGCTTTTGGTTAGCTTTCGACAACTCTAAGACCTGATTGCAAAAAAAGACGTTTTAAAATAAAATTTTCAAATAAGCGAAAAACCACAACTAAGAGACGAACTTTTTTTCTATACAAACTAAACTAAAAATTCTTTTCGCACCTGGAGCCACACAAAAAACGAGACTCCTAGGTTGCTTTTGGTTAGCTTTCGACAACTCTAAGACCCGATTGCAAAAAAAGACGTTTTAAAATAAAATTTTCAAATAAGCGAAAAACCTCAACTAAGAGACGAACTTTTTTCTTTACAAGCTAAACTAAAAATCCTTTTTGCACCTGGACCCACACAAAAAGTGGGACTCCTAGGTTGCTTTTTATTAGCTTTCGACAACTCTAAGACCCGATTGCAAAAAAAAGACGTTTTAAAATGAAATTTTCAAATAAGCGGAAAACCTCAACTAAGAGACGAATTTTTTTTTCTATACAAGCTAAACCAAAAACTCTTCTTGCAACTGGGCCCACACAAAAAGTGGGACTCCCAGGTTGCTTTTGGTTAGCTTTCGACAACTCTAAGACCCGATTGCAAAAAAAAGACGTTTTAAAATGAAATTTTCAAATAAGCGGAAAACCTCAACTAAGAGACGAATTTTTTTTTCTATACAAGCTAAACCAAAAACTCTTCTTGCAACTGGGCCCACACAAAAAGTGGGACTCCCAGGTTGCTTTTGGTTAGCTTTCGACAACTCTAAGACCCGATTGCAAAAAAAAGACGTTTTAAAATGAAATTTTCAAATAAGCGGAAAACCACAACTAAGAGACGAACTTTTTTCTATACAAGCTAAACTAAAAATTCTTTTTGCACCTGAACCCACACAAAAAGTGGGACTCCTACCTTGCTTTTGGTTAGCTTTCGACAACTCTAAGACCCGATTGCAAAAAAAGAGGTTTTAAATTAAAATGTTCAAATAAGCGAAAAACCTCAACTAAGAAACGAACTTTTTTTCTTTACAAGTTAAACTAAAAATTCTGTTTGCACCTGGACCCACACAAAAAGTGGGACTCCTAGGTTGCTTTTTGTTAGCTTTCGACAACTCTAAGGACCGATTGCAAAAAAAGACGTTTTGAAATCGAATTTTCAACTAAGCGAAAGACCTCTACTAAAAGACGAACTTTTTTTCTATACAAGCTTAACCAAAAGTTCTTTTTGCACCTGGACTCACACAAAAAGTGGGACTCCCAGGTTGCTTTTGGTTAGCTTTTGACAGCTCTAAGACTCGATTGCAAAAAAAGACGTTTTATAATAAAATTTTCAAATAAGCGAAAAACATCAACTAAGAGACGAACTTTTTTTCTTTACAAGCTAAACTAAAACTTCTTTTTGCAGCTGGACCCATACAAAAAGAAGGACTCCTAGGTTGCTTTTTGTTAGCTTTCGACAACTCTAAGACCCGATTGCAAAAAAAGACGTTTTAAAATGAAATTTTCAAATAAGCGAAAAACCTCAACTAAGAGACGAACTTTTTTCTATACAAGCTAAACCAAAAACTATTTTTGCACCTGGAGCCACACAAAAAGTGGGACTCCTGGGTTGCTTTTGGTTAGCTTTCGACAACTCTAAGACCCGATTGCAAAAAAAAGACGTTTTAAAATAAAATTTTCAAATATGCGAAAAACCACAACTAAGAGACGAACTTTTTTTCTATACAAGCTAAACTAAAAACTCCTTTTGCAACTGGAGCCACACAAAAAGTGGCACTTCTAGGTTGCTTTTGGTTAGCTTTCGACAACTCTAAGACCCGATTGCAAAAAAAGAGGTTTTAAATTAAAATGTTCAAATAAGCGAAAAACCTCAACTAAGAAACGAACTTTTTTTCTTTACAAGTTAAACTAAAAATTCTTTTTGCACCTGAACCCACACAAAAAGTGGGACTCCTACCTTGCTTTTGGTTAGCTTTCGACAACTCTAAGACCCGATTGCAAAAAAAGAGGTTTTAAATTAAAATGTTCAAATAAGCGAAAAACCTCAACTAAGAAACGAACTTTTTTTCTTTACAAGTTAAACTAAAAATTCTGTTTGCACCTGGACCCACACAAAAAGTGGGACTCCTAGGTTGCTTTTTGTTAGCTTTCGACAACTCTAAGGACCGATTGCAAAAAAAGACGTTTTGAAATCGAATTTTCAACTAAGCGAAAGACCTCTACTAAAAGACGAACTTTTTTTCTATACAAGCTTAACCAAAAGTTCTTTTTGCACCTGGACTCACACAAAAAGTGGGACTCCCAGGTTGCTTTTGGTTAGCTTTTGACAGCTCTAAGACTCGATTGCAAAAAAAGACGTTTTATAATAAAATTTTCAAATAAGCGAAAAACATCAACTAAGAGACGAACTTTTTTTCTTTACAAGCTAAACTAAAACTTCTTTTTGCAGCTGGACCCATACAAAAAGAAGGACTCCTAGGTTGCTTTTTGTTAGCTTTCGACAACTCTAAGACCCGATTGCAAAAAAAGACGTTTTAAAATGAAATTTTCAAATAAGCGAAAAACCTCAACTAAGAGACGAACTTTTTTCTATACAAGCTAAACCAAAAACTATTTTTGCACCTGGAGCCACACAAAAAGTGGGACTCCTGGGTTGCTTTTGGTTAGCTTTCGACAACTCTAAGACCCGATTGCAAAAAAAAGACGTTTTAAAATAAAATTTTCAAATATGCGAAAAACCACAACTAAGAGACGAACTTTTTTTCTATACAAGCTAAACTAAAAATTCCTTTTGCAACTGGAGCCACACAATAAGTGAGACTTCTAGGTTGCTTTTGGTTAGCTTTCGACAACTCTAAGACCCGATTGCAAAAAAGACGTATTAAAATAAAATTTTCAAATAAGCGAAAAACCTCAACAAAGAGACGAACTTTTTTTCTATACAAGCCAAACTAAAAATTCTTTTTGCAACTGAACCCACACAAAAAGTGGCACTTCTAGGTTGCTTTTGGTTAGCTTTCGACAACTCTAAGACCCGATTGCAAAAAAAGACGTTTTAAAATAAAATTTTCAAATAAGCGAAAAACCTCAACTAAGAGACGAACTTTTTTTCTTTACAAGCTCAACTAAAAATTCTTTTTCCACCTGAAACCACACAAAAAGTGGGACTCCTAGGTTGCTTTTGGTTAGCTTTTGACAGCTCTAAGACTCGATTGCAAAAAAAGACGTTTTATAATAAAATTTTCAAATAAGCGAAAAACATCAACTAAGAGACGAACTTTTTTTCTTTACAAGCTAAACTAAAACTTCTTTTTGCAGCTGGACCCATACAAAAAGAAGGACTCCTAGGTTGCTTTTTGTTAGCTTTCGACAACTCTAAGACCCGATTGCAAAAAAAGACGTTTTAAAATGAAATTTTCAAATAAGCGAAAAACCTCAACTAAGAGACGAACTTTTTTCTATACAAGCTAAACCAAAAACTATTTTTGCACCTGGAGCCACACAAAAAGTGGGACTCCTGGGTTGCTTTTGGTTAGCTTTCGACAACTCTAAGACCCGATTGCAAAAAAAAGACGTTTTAAAATAAAATTTTCAAATATGCGAAAAACCACAACTAAGAGACGAACTTTTTTTCTATACAAGCTAAACTAAAAATTCCTTTTGCAACTGGAGCCACACAATAAGTGAGACTTCTAGGTTGCTTTTGGTTAGCTTTCGACAACTCTAAGACCCGATTGCAAAAAAGACGTATTAAAATAAAATTTTCAAATAAGCGAAAAACCTCAACTAAGAGACGAACTTTTTTTCTATACAAGCTAAACCAAAAACTCTTTTTCCACCTGAAACAACACAAAAAGTGGGACTCCTAGGTTGCTTTTGGTTAGCTTTAGACAACTCTAAGACCCGATTGCAAAAAAAGACGTTTTTAAAAAAAATTTTCAAATATGCGAAAAACCACAACTAAGAGAAGAACTTTTTTTCTTTACAAGCTCAACTAAAAATTCTTTTTGCACCTGAAACCACAAAAAATGTGGGACTGCTAGGTTGCTTTTGATTAGCTTTCGACAACTCTACGACCCGATTGCAAAAAAAGACGTTTTAAAACAAAAACTTTTCAAATAAGCGAAAAACCTCAATGAAGAGACGAACTTTTTTTCTATACAAGCTAAACCAAAAACTGTTTTTGCACCTGGACCCACACAAAAAGTGGGACTCCCAGGTTGCTTTTGGTTAGCTTTCGACAGCTCTAAGACCCGATTGCAAAAAAAGACGTTTTATAATAAAATTTTCAAATAAGCGAAAAACATCAACTAAGAGACGAACTTTTTTTCTTTACAAGGTAAACTAAAACTTCTTTTTGCAGCTGGACCCATACAAAAAGAAGGACTCCTAGGTTGCTTTTTGTTAGCTTTCGACAACTCTAAGACCCGATTGCAAAAAAAGACGTTTTAAAATAAAATTTTCAAATATGCGAAAAACCACAACTAAGAGACGAACTTTTTTTCTATACAAGCTAAACCAAAAACTCTTTTTGCACCTGGACCCACACAAAAAGTGGGACTCCCAGGTTGCTTTTGGTTAGCTTTCGACAGCTCTAAGACCCGATTGCAAAAAAAGACGTTTCATAATAAAATTTTCAAATAAGCGAAAAACATCAACTAAGAGACGAACTTTTTCTCTATACAAGCTAAACCAAAAACTCTTTTTGCACCTGGACCCACACAAAAAGTGGGACTCCCAGGTTGCTTTTGGTTAGCTTTCGACAACTCTATGACCCGATTGCAAAAAAAGACGTTTTATAATAAAATTTTCAAATAAGCGAAAAACATCAACTAAGAGACGAACTTTTTTTCTTTACAAGCTAAACTAAAACTTCTTTTTGCAGCTGGCTCCATACAAAAAGAAGGACTCCTAGGTTGCTTTTTGTTAGCTTTCGACAACTCTAAGACCCGATTGCAAAAAAAGACGTTTTAAAATAAAATTTTCAAATATGCGAAAAACCACAACTAAGAGACGAACTTTTTTTCTATACAAGCTAAACCAAAAACTCTTTTTGCACCTGGACCCACACAAAAAGTGGGACTCCCAGGTTGCTTTTGGTTAGCTTTCGACAGCTCTAAGACCCGATTGCAAAAAAAGACGTTTCATAATAAAATTTTCAAATAAGCGAAAAACATCAACTAAGAGACGAACTTTTTTTCTATACAAGCTAAACCAAAAACTCTTTTTGCACCTGGACCCACACAAAAAGTGGGACTCCCAGGTTGCTTTTGGTTAGCTTTCGACAACTCTATGACCCGATTGCAAAAAAAGACGTTTTAAAATAAAATTTTCAAATATGCGAAAAACCACAACTAAGAGACGAACTTTTTTTCTATACAAACTAAACTAAAAATTCATTTTGCACCTGGAGCCACACAAAAAACAAGACTCCTAGGTTGCTTTTGGTTAGCTTTCGACAACTCTAAGACCCGATTGCAAAAAAAAATACGTTTTAAAATAAAATTTTCAAATAAGCGAAAAACCTCAACTAAGAGACGAACTTTTTTCTTTACAAGCTAAACTAAAAATCCTTTTTGCGCCTGGAACCACACAAAAAGTGGGACTCCTAGGTTGCTTTTTATTAGCTTTCGACAGCTCTAAGACCCGATTGCAAAAAAAGACGTTTTAAAATGAAATTTTCAAATAAGCGAAAAACCTCAACTAAGAGAAGAACTTTTTTTCTATACGAGCTAAACCAAAAACTTTTTTTGCACCTGGACCCACACAAAAGGTGGGACTCCCAGGTTGCTTTTGGTTAGCTCTCGACAGCTCTAAGACCCGATTGCAAAAAAAGACGTTTTATAATAAAATTTTCAAATAAGCGAAAAACCAGAACTAAAAGACGAACTTTTTTTCTATACAAGCTAAACTAAAAATTCTTTTTGCACCTGAACCCACACAAAAAGTGGGACTTCTAGGATGCTTTTGGTTAGCTTTCGACAAATCTAAGACCCGATTGCAAAAAAAGACGTTTTAAAATAAAATTTTCAAATAAGCGAAAAACCTCAACTAAGAGACGAACTTTTTTTCTTTACAAGCTCAACTAAAAATTCTTTTTTCACCTGAACCCACACAAAAAGTGGGACTTCTAGGTTGCTTTTGGTTAGCTTTCGACAACTCTAAGACCCGATTGCAAAAAAAGACGTTTTAAAATAAAATTTTCAAATAAGCGAAAAACCTCAACTAAGAGACGAACTTTTTTTTCTTTACAAGCTCAACTAAAAATTCTTTTTGCACCTGAAACCACACAAAAAGTGGGACTTCTAGGATGCTTTTGGTTAGCTTTCGACAAATCTAAGACCCGATTGCAAAAAAAGACGTTTTAAAATAAAATTTTCAAATAAGCGAAAAACCTCAACTAAGAGACGAACTTTTTTTCTATACAAGCTAAACTAAAAATTCTTTTTGCACCTGAACCCACACAAAAAGTGGGACTTCTAGGATGCTTTTGGTTAGCTTTCGACAACTCTAAGACCCGATTGCAAAAAAAGACGTTTTAAAATAAAATTTTCAAATAAGCGAAAAACCTCAACTAAGAGACGAACTTTTTTTTCTTTACAAGCTCAACTAAAAATTCTTTTTGCACCTGAACCCACACAAAAAGTGGGACTTCTAGGATGCTTTTGGTTAGCTTTCGACAAATCTAAGACCCGATTGCAAAAAAAGACGTTTTAAAATAAAATTTTCAAATAAGCGAAAAACCTCAACTAAGAGACGAACTTTTTTTCTATACAAGCTAAACTAAAAATTCTTTTTGCACCTGAACCCACACAAAAAGTGGGACTTCTAGGATGCTTTTGGTTAGCTTTCGACAAATCTAAGACCCGATTGCAAAAAAAGACGTTTTAAAATAAAATTTTCAAATAAGCGAAAAACCTCAACTAAGAGACGAACTTTTTTTCTTTACAAGCTCAACTAAAAATTCTTTTTTCACCTGAACCCACACAAAAAGTGGGACTTCTAGGTTGCTTTTGGTTAGCTTTCGACAACTCTAAGACCCGATTGCAAAAAAAGACGTTTTAAAATAAAATTTTCAAATAAGCGAAAAACCTCAACTAAGAGACGAACTTTTTTTTCTTTACAAGCTCAACTAAAAATTCTTTTTGCACCTGAAACCACACAAAAAGTGGGACTTCTAGGATGCTCTTGGTTAGCTTTCGACAAATCTAAGACCCGATTGCAAAAAAAGACGTTTTAAAATAAAATTTTCAAATAAGCGAAAAACCTCAACTAAGAGACGAACTTTTTTTCTTTACAAGCTCAACTAAAAATTCTTTTTTCACCTGAACCCACACAAAAAGTGGGACTCCTGGGTTTCTTTTGGTTAGCTTTCGACAACTCTAAGACCCGATTGCAAAAAAGACGTTTTAAAATAAAATTTTCAAATATGCGAAAAACCACAACTAAGAGACGAGCTTTTTTTCTATACAAACTAAACTAAAAATTCTTTTTGCAACTGGAGCCACACAAAAAACGAGACTCCTAGATTGCTTTTGGTTAGCTTTCGACAACTCTAAGACCCGATTGCAAAAAAAGACGTTTTAAAATAAAATTTTCAAATAAGCGAAAAACCTCAACTAAGAGACGAACTTTTTTCTTTACAAGCTAAACTAAAAATTCTTTTTGCACCTGGACCCACACAAAAAGTGGGACTCCTAGGTTGCTTTTTTTTTAGCTTTCGACAGCTCTAAGACCCGATTGCAAAAAAAGACGTTTTAAAATGAAATTTTCAAATAAGCGAAAAACCTCAACTAAGAGACGAACTTTTTTCTTTACAAGCTAAACTAAAAATTCTTTTTGCACCTGGACCCACACAAAAAGTGGGACTCCTAGGTTGCTTTTTTTAGCTTTCGACAGCTCTAAGACCCGATTGCAAAAAGAGACATTTTAAAATGAAATTTTCAAATAAGCGAAAAACCTCAACTAAGAGGCGAACTTTTTTTCGATACAAGCTAAACCAAAAACCTTTTGCACCTGGACCCACACAAAAGGTGGGACTCCCAGGTTGCTTTTGGTTAGCTTTCGACAGCTCTAAGACCCGATTGCAAAAAAAGACGTTTTAAAATGAAATTTTCAAATAAGCGAAAAACCTCAACTAAGAGACGAACTTTTTTTCTATACAAGCTAAACTAAAAATTCTTTTTGCAACTGAACCCACAAAAAAAGTGGGACTTCTAGGCTGCTTTTGGTTAGCTTTCGACAACTCTAAGACCCGATTGCAAAAAAAGACGTTTCTAAATAAAATTTTCAAATATGCGAAAAACCACAACTAAGAGACAAACTTTTTTTCTATACAAACTAAACTAAAAATTCTTTTTGCAACTGGAGCCACACAAAAAACGAGACTCCTAGGTTGCTTTTGGTTAGCTTTCGACAACTCTAAGACCCGATTGCAAAAAAAGACGTTTTAAAATAAAATTTTCAAATAAGCGAAAAATCTCAACTAAGAGACGAATTTTTTTCTTTACAAGCTAAACTAAAAATTCTTTTTGCACCTGGACCCACACAAAAAGTGGGACTCCTAGGTTGCTTTTTTTTTAGCTTTCGACAGCTCTAAGACCCGATTGCAAAAAAAGACGTTTTAAAATGAAATTTTCAAATAAGCGAAAAACCTCAACTAAGAGACGAACTTTTTTTCTATACAAGCTAAACCAAAAACTTTTTTTGCACCAGGACCCACACAAAAGGTGGGACTCCCAGTTTGCTTTTGGTTAGCTTTCGACAGCTCTAAGACCCGATTGCAAAAAAAGACGTTTTATAATAAAATTTTCAAATAAGCGAAAAACCACAACTAAGAGACGAACTTTTTTTCTATACAAGCTAAACTAAAAATTCTTTTTGCACCTCAAACCACACAAAAAGTGGGACTCCTAGGTTGCTTTTGATTAGCTTTCGACAATTCTAAGACCCGATTGCAAAAAAAGACGTTTTAAAATATAATTTTCAAATATGCGAAAAACCACAACTAAGAGACGAACTTTTTTTCTATACAAACTAAACTAAAAATTCTTTTTGCACCTGGAGCCACACAAAAAACGAGACTCCTAGGTTGCTTTTGGTTAGCTTTCGACAACTCTAAGACCCGATTGCAAAAAAAAACGTTTTAAAATAAAATTTTCAAATAAGCGAAAAACCTCAACTAAGAGACGAACTTTTTTCTTTACAAGCTAAACTAAAAATCCTTTTTGCAACTGGACCCACACAAAAAGTGGGACTCCCAGGTTGCTTTTGGTTAGCTTTCGACAGTTCTAAGACCCGATTGCAAAAAAAGACGTTTTATAACAAAATTTTCAATTAAGCGAAAAACCACAACTAAGAGACGAATTTTTTCTATACAAGCTAAACTAAAAATTCTTTTTACACCTGAACCCACACAAAAAACGAGACTCCTAGGTTGCTTTTGGTTAGCTTTCGACAACTCTAAGACCCGATTGCAAAAAAAGACGTTTTAAAATAAAATTTTCAATTAAGCGAAAAACCTCAACTAAGAAACGAACTTTTTTTCTTTACAAGCTAAACTAAAACTTCTTTTTGCAGCTGGACCCATACAAAAAGAAGGACTCCTATGTTGCTTTTGGTTAGTTTTCGACAACTCTAAGACCCGATTGCAAAAAAAGACGTTTTAAAATAAAATTTTCAAATAAGCGAAAAACCTCAACTAAGAGACGAACTTTTTTTCTATACAAGCTAAACCAAAAGTTCTTTTTGCACCTGGACTCACACAAAAGTGGGACTCCCAGGTTGCTTTTGGTTAGCTTTCGACAGCTCTAAGACCCGATTGCAAAAAAAGACGTTTTATAATAAAATTTTCAAATAAGCGAAAAACATCAACTAAGAGACGAACTTTTTTTCTATACAAGCTAAACTAAAACTTCTTTTTGCAGCTGGACCCATACAAAAAGAAGGACTCCTATGTTGCTTTTTGTTAGCTTTCGACAACTCTAAGACCCGATTGCAAAAAAAGACGTTTTGAAATAAAATTTTCAAATAAGCGAAAAACCTCAACTAAGAGACGAACTTTTTTTCTATACAAGCTAAACCAAAAGTTCTTTTTGCACCTGGACTCACACAAAAGTGGGACTCCCAGGTTGCTTTTGGTTAGCTTTCGACAGCTCTAAGACCCGATTGCAAAAAAAGACGTTTTAAAATAAAATTTTCAATTAAGCGAAAAACCTCAACTAAGAAACGAACTTTTTTTCTTTACAAGCTAAACTAAAACTTCTTTTTGCAGCTGGACCCATACAAAAAGAAGGACTCCTATGTTGCTTTTGGTTAGTTTTCGACAACTCTAAGACCCGATTGCAAAAAAAGACGTTTTAAAATAAAATTTTCAAATAAGCGAAAAACCTCAACTAAGAGACGAACGTTTTTTCTTTACAAGTTAAACTAAAAATTCGTTTTGCACCTGGACCCACACAAAAAGTGGGACTCCTAGGTTGCTTTTGTTAGCTTTCGACAACTCTAAGAACCGATTGCTAAAAAAGACGTTTTGAAATAAAATTTTCAAATAAGCGAAAAACCTCAACTAAGAGACGAACTTTTTTTCTATACAAGCTAAACCAAAAGTTCTTTTTGCACCTGGACTCACACAAAAGTGGGACTCCCAGGTTGCTTTTGGTTAGCTTTCGACAGCTCTAAGACCCGATTGCAAAAAAAGACGTTTTATAATAAAATTTTCAAATAAGCGAAAAACATCAACTAAGAGACGAACTTTTTTTCTATACAAGCTAAACTAAAACTTCTTTTTGCAGCTGGACCCATACAAAAAGAAGGACTCCTATGTTGCTTTTTGTTAGCTTTCGACAACTCTAAGACCCGATTGCAAAAAAAGACGTTTTAAAATGAAATTTTCAACTAAGCGAAAAACCTCAACTAAGAGACGAACTTTTTTCTATACAAGCTAAACCAAAAACTATTTTTGCACCTGGAGCCACACAAAACGTGGGACTCCTAGGTTGCTTTTGGTTAGCTTTCGACAACTCTAAGACCCGATTGCAAAAAAAAGACGTTTTAAAATAAAATTTTCAAATATGCGAAAAACCACAACTAAGAGACGAACTTTTTTTCTATACAAGCTAAACTAAAACTTCTTTTTGCAGCTGGACCCATACAAAAAGAAGGACTCCTAGGTTGCTTTTTGTTAGCTTTCGACAACTCTAAGACCCGATTGCAAAAAAAGACTTTTTAAAATGAAATTTTCAACTAAGCGAAAAACCTCAACTAAGAGACGAACTTTTTTCTATACAAGCTAAACCAAAAACTATTTTTGCACCTGGAGCCACACAAAACGTGGGACTCCTAGGTTGCTTTTGGTTAGCTTTCGACAACTCTAAGACCCGATTGCAAAAAAAAGACGTTTTAAAATAAAATTTTCAAATATGCGAAAAACCACATCTAAGAGACGAACTTTTTTTCTATACAAGCTAAACTAAAACTTCTTTTTGCAGCTGGACGCATACAAAAAGAAGGACTCCTAGGTTGCTTTTGATTAGCTTTCGACAACTCTAAGACCCGATTGCAAAAAAAGACGTTTTAAAACAAAAACTTTTCAAATAAGCGAAAAACCTCAATGAAGAGACGAACTTTTTTTCTATACAAGCTAAATCAAAAACTCTTTTTGCATCTGGACCCACACAAAAAGTGGGACTCCCAGGTTGCTTTTGGTTAGCTTTCGACAGCTCTAAGACCCGATTGCAAAAAAAGACGTTTTATAATAAAATTTTCAAATAAGCGAAAAACCACAACTAAGAGACGAACTTTTTTTCTATACAAGCTGAACCAAAAATTCTTCTTGCACCTGGAGCCACACAAAAAGTGGGACTCCTAGGTTGCTTTTGGTTAGCTTTCGACAACTCCAAGACCCGATTGCAAAAAAAGACGTTTTAAAATAAAATTTTCAAATATGCGAAAAACCACAACTAAGAGACGAACTTTTTTTCTATACAAGCTAAACCAAAAATTCTTCTTGCACCTGGAGCCACACAAAAAGTGGGACTCCTAGGTTGCTTTTGGTTAGCTTTCGACAACTCTAAGACCCGATTGCAAAAAAAGACGTTTCAAAATAAAATTTTCAAATATGCGAAAAACCACAACTAAGAGACGAAATTTTTTTTCTATACAAGCTAAACTATAAATTCTTTTTGCACCTGGAGCCACACAAAACGTGAGACTCCTAGGTTGCTTTTGGTTAGCTTTCGACAACTCTAAGACCCGATTGCAAAAAAAAGACGTTTTAAAATAAAATTTTCAAATATGCGAAAAACCACATCTAAGAGACGAACTTTTTTTCTATACAAGCTAAACTAAAACTTCTTTTTGCAGCTGGACGCATACAAAAAGAAGGACTCCTAGGTTGCTTTTGATTAGCTTTCGACAACTCTAAGACCCGATTGCAAAAAAAGACGTTTTAAAACAAAAACTTTTCAAATAAGCGAAAAACCTCAATGAAGAGACGAACTTTTTTTCTATACAAGCTAAATCAAAAACTCTTTTTGCATCTGGACCCACACAAAAAGTGGGACTCCCAGGTTGCTTTTGGTTAGCTTTCGACAGCTCTAAGACCCGATTGCAAAAAAAGACGTTTTATAATAAAATTTTCAAATAAGCGAAAAACCACAACTAAGAGACGAACTTTTTTTCTATACAAGCTGAACCAAAAATTCTTCTTGCACCTGGAGCCACACAAAAAGTGGGACTCCTAGGTTGCTTTTGGTTAGCTTTCGACAACTCCAAGACCCGATTGCAAAAAAAGACGT
>NC_134477.1:54462052-54567875 GCF_964194025.1 Convolutriloba macropyga
AAGATAGTATTTTGAGCGCGAAATCAGACAACGTGATAAGTACTTTTTTCTCAGACCAGCTACAACAAAAATTTCTCCTCCATTAGAACCTATTTGGACTTTCACACTCCTACGTAGGATCTCAATTGATTTGAATAAGTTCCTCAATACACTTTCACAGAAAATTAAGATTTGAAAAGTTGAGTCAGTATGAATAAGTTTTACCTGAAAAGTAATTATCTAACAATTTCGTGTGAATTAGCAAATGAGTCAAAATGATTCTCAGCAGTTTGAATGAAACACAAGAAGGATAAGCACAATTTAAAGATCGTGGAGTCAATTGTGTTCGCATTATTTTCACTGAATAGTTTTTCTCCTTGAAAACAAAATGAAACAGTTTGTAGGCAATCATGGCTACAGGAACTTCGACAGTCTCCTCAGAGAATCCGATACAACGAAACCGAAGATTGCACTCTCTAAGGAAGCACCTCTTACCAATTTAATCTTACTGATAATATGCTTCTTTCACAGAATACACTTCTTTGTTTCATCCTCATAGAAAAAAAGAATTTCACCTAACAGTAAGTCTTCGTTCAATGAGATCGCAACAAATATGTCAGCGCGCGACCCAAGACCGTATGCCCCTGATGTTAAAAAGAAGGAATCACGAATTCTACAAAACAGACGTTTTCCGGATAGGATGAGCTGAAAACGGATTGGAAGGTTGAGAAATCTTACGGTTTTCTTTTTTTTTTTAAAGTTTTACAAATTTTATCAGCGAGAACGTTATGTTATCGGAACACAAAAACGTATGATTGACTATTTAGCAGGGACTACGTGTTTTTTTACTCTCAACAGTCCGCAGACAAATGGTTTTTGTGTTACTTCATACCTGATAATGATTTATAATGAATCCACTCACAGAAAAGTTCACCATTTCTATGTACTAAAGTGTGACCAAAATTTCGAAGAGGACGTTACTTATCAAAAACCGTCCAAAAATTGCAATAGGTTTAAAATTTTAATTTTGCTTCTTGCGCTTAAGTATGCAATAATGATCAAGTCACGCTGCAAAAAAGAAATGACTTTCTTATATATATACAATTGACTTTATATATTTTATATACATCTACAAATACAATATATATATATATATATATATATATATAAACATATATATATATATATATATATATATATATATATATATATATCTACATATATAAATATATATATATATATATATATATATATATATATATATATATTATATACTTATATATATATATATATACATATATATACATATATATATATATATATGTATATATATATATATATATATATACATATATCAATATATATATATATATATATATATATATATATATATATGTATATATATATATATATATATAAACATATACATAAATATATATATATACATATATATATATATATATATATAAATAACATAAATACATATTTTTATATATATATATATATATATATATATATATGTACATATATATATATATATCATATATATATATATATATATATATATACATATATATATTATATATATATATATATATATATCCGAGCCATCGGTGAAAGTGGTTACACCCATTACCTGGTACCAGGGAACGCCACCATGTATGAACTGGGGCCACCCACCACGGGTTAATGTGGGACCTCTCAGCCCCAAGTTTTGTGTTTCATATCATTTTATACTTATTGTTTCAAGCCACACAATCGGTTTCATTCGACTAGTTATTTGAGCGCTAATCGGGAAATTCGCAAATCTCCGATTGAAACACTAACCTTTTCCCTAGACAAGCTATAGCGAAAATTCTTTTTGCGTTATTTTCTAACTTCACAGGGGTTACTCCATACCCAGTTTGGTTTCATTTGAACAACTCCTTGACCCAATCAAAAATAACTATAGTTAAAAATCGCTAATCGCGAAATTCTCAAATTCCCGTATGAAAAACTAATTTTTTTCCTAGACAAGCTATGGCAAAAATTCTTTTTGTTTTACACTTTACCTAGACAGGGGATACTCCATACCAAGCCATACCAAGGCACACAATCGGCTGTTCAATTGCCATTTTACTTATTGTTTAAGCCACACAATCGGCTTTTCAGTCAGCCACACAATCGGCTGTTCAAACTATTTAATTACATGTTGTTTGAACCACGCTATTGGTTTTTCAACCAGCCACAAAATCGGCTGTTCAAATGCTATTTAGCTACTTATTGTTTAAGCCACGCAATGGGCTTTTCAGTCAGCCACACAATCGGCTGTTCAAACTATTTTAATTACCTATTGTTTAAAACCACGCTATCGGTTTTTCAACCAGCCACACAATCTTTTTTCTCAGACCAGCTAGAACAACAATTCCTTCTCCCTTAGAACCTATTTGGACTTTCCCACTCGTGAGTAGGCCCTCAATTGATTTGAATATGTCTTTCACTATATTGAAAACACTATTTGTTAAACTGTGTAAAGATAGTATTTTGAGCGCGAAATCTGACAACGTGTTAGGTACTTTTTTCTTAAACCAGCTACAAAAAAAATTCCTTCTCCCTTAGAACCTATTTGGACTTTCCCACTCGTAAGTAGGCCCTCAATTGATTTGAAAATGTCCTTCACTATATTGAAAACACTATTTGTTAAACTGTGTAAAGATAGTATTTTGAGCGCGAAATCAGACAACGTGTTAAGTACTTCTCCATTAGAACCTATTTGGACTTTCACACTCCTACGTAGCATCTCAATTGATTTGAATAAGTTCCTCAATACACTTTCACAGAAAAATAAGATTTGAAAAGTTGAGTCAGAATGAATAAATTTTACCTGAAAAGTAATTATCTAACATATTAATAATTATATACATATACATAAATATATATATAATATATATATATATATAATATATATATATATATATATATGTATATATATATATATATATATATATATATATATATATACATAAATAACATAAATACATATTTAATATATATATACATATATATGTACATATATATAACAGTAAGTCTTCGTTCAATGAGATCGCAACAAATATGTCAGCGCGCGACCCACGACCGTCAGCCCCTGATGTTAAAAAGAAGGAATCACGAATTCTACAAAACAGACGTTTTCGGGATAGGATGGGCTTAAAACGGATTGGAAGGTTGAGAAATCTTACGGTTTACGATTTTTTAAAGTTTTACAGATTTTATCAGCGAGAACGTTATGTTATCGGAACACAAAACGTATGATTGACTATTTAGCAGGGACTACGTGTTTTTTTACTCTCAACAGTCCGCAGACAGTTGGTTTTTGTGTTACTTCATACCTGATAATGATTCAAAATGAATCCACTCACAGAAAAGTTCACCATTTCTATGTACTAAAGTGTGACCAAAATTTCGAAGAGGACGTTTTTTATCAAAAACCGTCAAAAATTGTTATAGGTATAAAATTTTAATTTTGGCTTCCTGCGCTTAAGTATGCGATATTCATCAAGTCACGCTGCAAAAAGAAATGACTTTATTTATTATTATTATTAATTTTATTATTATTATTATGTAACAACCCAACTGTTTTTTTTATTCTTACAAACAATATATCATTCATCAGTTATCAATTTTTCATCTTAATTTACAAGGCCCAGAGAAAACTTTGGTTCTTAAAAGCTGTTTCATAATTAAAAACTCAGTCTATAACCAGACTTTGGAATTCTTTCTTACTGAAAAAAAATTATAAACGAGCAGAAATTTTTAAACGCGGTAAAAACGAGCAAAAAGTTTTAAAACGAGGTAAAAACGAGCACAATTTCTAAAAACGAGCTAAAATCTGTTCATGGCTGATTATGGTCTGGATGGGTCTGATCATGGCAACACTAAAAACGAGTCAAAAACGAGCACGTATGAAAAACGAGCTAAAGTCTGATCATGGCAGATTATCGTCTGGATGGGTCTGATAATGACCGAATTTAGTCTGGATGGGTCTGATCATTAACGCAAACCTCGACCTGGGCAGTATAGAACAGTTTTATGTTAAAAAATTTGTCCTGTTTTTATTTGCTTAGCTCAACGATGAAATGGCCTGCTGCAAATTATTACTACCCGGTTACCCACAATCTTACAAAGGGGAAATCTTTAAGTTGGAAAGTGCTGCTTCAGAATTATTTGTTTCGTCATTCATACCTCGCTACTGTTTTATGCTAAGAGTGACGAAAAAATAGCAAAAATTACGTTGCCAAAGTCTGAAATGATAATTTTCATTAAATTTTACGTTGCGTGGAAATGAAACCAAGTTGAGCATGTAGTTAGCCTAAAGAAATTTTTATTGCTCAAATTTTTTAAGTAATTAATTGACACTAAATTCTAAGACTTAAACGGTCTTGAGAACAATGATATATGGATAATTGCAAAACTAGTAAGTACCTTCGTAAACCATAATTAGTGTCGAGATGAAAATTTCTGAAATTGATAATCAATTTGGCTTTCTTCGATTCCAGTAATTGAGATATTATATCCATGGGAAAATCTTAATGTGAAGCAAACTTGAACCAAATAAACGTAACATGACGTTTTTGCAAACACGCCTTCAATTGTAATCTTAAAACATGGGTCTTCAAAAAACCCGACAGGATTGAATATGTATACTTGATTTTTGTGCACAATTGCCGCGCAATTAATGGACTGTTTGATGTCGTGCAGATTTTCTGCACTTTTTTGTGGCGATTCAACTGTTGCAATCACAACAAGAATTGAGTAAAATTATCACAATATAGTTGTTATTGCCTCTCAGAGTAACTCAGCAACCGGAAATTGCCTGAGAGTTGCACAATTTGTCGATAACTATAAAAGCTAGTTCTTGAATTTTTCATATGCCACCTGTTTTAACTCGATTGGATCAGAAGTTCAAAAGGATCAGAGGACGTCCGGGACTCTAATCCCAGGACAATCTTACTCCCAGGACTCTGACTCCCAGGACTCTGACTCCCAGGACTCTGACTCCCAGGACTCTGATCCCACCGCTAAATCTTTACATCCCCATAATAACTCGGAAAATCAGTTCTGAATCAGTACATTTTCAGTCCTATTTTAAGTTTTTATGAGCAAAACAAATTCAGAAAAACAGTTTAAATCATGATATTGTACTTGACAGATTAAACTTGACCTTATCATGATCAGAAAAAATTCATGCGAAAAATTTTCGATTTTACCCAAAAAAACGGGCTTGACGAAATTGCTTGAAAATTAGCGTCTCAAGTTTTAAAGACACGTTAACCCGTTAGCACTTACCATTCAGATATCCATTTGACCCTGCCTTCATCCAGCTGCTTCCATTTTGAAATACCATCCCCCCACGTGTTTGATTGTGGGGGGGGGGGACCATCGAATACTTTGCGACGAACACTCCGCGAAAACCAACAAACACTTCGCGACCTCAGTCCGCGACCACTCCGCCGAACATTCCAACGAAGACTCCGCGACATCCCAAGAACCACCCACCACGGATCTACTGTTCCGCCAAAAGACCATTACCAATGCTTGGCTGACCCCAGATAGAGGATCCTCATTGCCCACTTTCATAGCCTTGTATTTCATTTTTGAAACTTGCAAAATGTGCACTATGGAGACGGCGATGTTTTCCATAATTCGGGAAATGGAAAAGGATTTCAATGTTTCTCAATAACGAAGTGGCCTTCATTATTGAGAAACGTGCTTCAAATTCCAAATAGAATTGAAAAAAAGACCCAATTTGACACTTAAGTCATTTTGACTATTCTCCTTCATCTTTTGTAGTGCCGCCCCCACAATGAAATTGTAAACGTACAGGCCTCCAGTCGCTTTTGCTACAACCCGAACCAAGGTGTCAACGCTAAAAAACGTAAAATTATTCAAAATTGGCTGTGAATGCGATGACTTTATAGTTGATCTACGCTTGAGCGTAGATGTTACATAGTTATGCGGTTTTAAGCGTTGATTATACATAACTTTGCGTTCAGTTTGGCGTTGATCTTACATAGTTTTGCTTTGATTTTAGCGTTGATCTTACATAGTTGAAATTTTGTATGAACTTCGCAAAATTCAACACAAAAATGTGTAAGATCTAAGCTTTGAAAATTGCAAAGTTATGTAAGATCTACGCTTAGAAATGCACAATTCAACGCAATCACCGTAAAATTAAGTGAGACAATTGCGCCGATTTTTCTGACTTATCAACGCTAGTTACCGCATACCTTAAATAAATTGGCAAAATTCCTCGGCCCGAGAACTCAGATTCGGAAGACAGGACTTATTATGGCGACAAGTTGGCAAAATAAACTTTCTGCTAATGGGCGTTGAGTTTATCTTCAGTTTTCGGTTTGCATCAGATCTTCAAGGGAGCAGATTTTGAGCGTCAGATTATTCAGTTGTCACAATTTTACGTGATTTTGGCTCCAATTTTGTCAATCATTTCTGAGTTCTGAGTACCATTTAAATTCACACAGAAAACAAAATTTTGCGCCATTTTTTCAAGTAACTGCCTGAGTGCGACATATGTTTTTTCACGTGATTTGGCTCGTTTTTTGACAGTCATAACTGTTGCTTTCCCTGTGGCTGATTTTTCAGTAACATTTAAGTACCCTGAGACAAAAGCAGTAGAAAAAAAATGCGTAATTTTTTCATGTAAGTGCACATTTTAAGCGCGTCAGATGCTTGTTCACGTGACTTGCTCCATTTCTGACAGTCATAACTGTCACTTTCCCTGTGGCTGATTTCTGAGTACCATTCAATTCTCCACACACCACAGCAGTAAAAAATAAATTGCGTCGTTTTTATTTAAGTAATTGCATATTTTTAAGCACGCCAGATGCTTGTTCACGTGATTTGGTTCTATTTTTGACAGTCAGAACTGTTGCTGTCCGTCTGGCTAATTTTTGAGTGACATACAAAATACCACAGAACACAACAGTAGACAAAAATCTGCGTCATTTTTGAAAATAGGTGCACAATTTTAAAGCTTCAGATGCCGGTTCAAGTAGTTTGGCTCCGATTTTGAGAGACTTAAATGTTGCTTAGTAACAATTAACTCTCCGCAGACAAAATCAGTCATGAAAAACTATTTGCACGTAACTCAATACTTTGAGCGTCAGATAATTTTTAACGCCGTTCCGCTCCAGCTTTTGCAGACATTTGCGTTGTTTCTGTTATGACTGTGCTTCGCTTGTGGAGGAACTTGTACTTAGCCCCATGAAATAAAGCTGAGATAAAAATTGACTGACTCTTGAAAACCTGCTAAAAAATATTCATTGTGCAAAAAAATTTTCCAGTACAAGTTGTCTGAAACTTTTCTCCAATACTGTAAGTTTTTGTCACATTTTCATTTCACACAAAAAGTTTTGAAATGTTTCTGTATCGACATCAAAAAAATTTTAATGAGTGAAAAAATGAATAACTGGGAAATCGGTTCTATAAAAACAGATTTTTAATACAGTTTTATAAGAGTCGCAAGAAGATTGAGCTTGATGTCGGGAATATAAAAAATTAGCTGCGTACTAAAATTGTTTTGGAACGTAGAAAACAAACTTAAATAAAAAAACCGCTAAAGAAAATGGTTGATACGAGCTTAGTGACAGTTGAGAATAGGGAGAGACCTACTTTGAATTAATCATCGAGTAATCATTAGTAATTAAAACAAATCCGTGAAATCTTGCATGACGTGTGCTTTTTGCAATCAGTTGTAGTTGGTTAGTAGTAAAAAGAACTGACTAGAGGAACAACGGGGGGGACGGACACTTTTTGCAACGTGATTTTAATACATGTGGAATAGGTCAATGACCTAAAAGGAAGCAATGATTCATTACCAAAATTGTCCCCCCTGTTTTTTTTTCGCCGAAATGCAATTTTTGAAATTTTTTTGTCCCCTCATATAAGGGGGGACAAAAACTTAGAAAAAAAGATGGTGAAGAAATTTTTGTTGATTTTGAACGTTTAAAATATCAAGCAGGAGGTAGTTTTGATCCACCGACCTCTGGGTTATGGGCCCAGCGCGCTTCCACTGCGCCATCCTGCTACATACATACATACATGCATACATACATACATACATACATACATACATACATACATACATACATACATACATACATACATACATACATGCATACATGCATACATGCATACATGCATACATGCATACATGCATACATGCATACATGCATACATGCATACATGCATACATGCATACATGCATACATGCATACATGCATACATGCATACATGCATACATGCATACATGCATACATGCATACATGCATACATACATACATACATACATACATACATACATACATACATACATACATACATACATACATACATACATACATACATACATGCATGCATACATGCATACATGCATACATACATACATACATACATACATACATACATACATACATACATACATACATACATACATACATACATACATACATACATACATACATACCTACATACATACATACATACATACATACATACATACATACATACATACATACATACATACATACATACATACATACATACATACATACATACATACATACATACATACATACATACATACATACATACATACATACATACATACATACATACATACATACATACATACATACATACATACATACATACATACATACATACATACATACATACATACATACATACATACATACATACATACATACATACATACATACATACATACATACATACATACATACATACATACATACATACATACATACATACATACATACATACATACATACATACATACATACATACATACATACATACATACATACATACATACATACATACATACATACATACATACATACATACATACATACATACATACATACATACATACATACATACATACATACATACATACACATTGATAAAAAAAACCCCCAGAGTTGTACTAGAAAACAAGTTTTCACTTAAGTATGTACACAATTATGGTCATACTCTCTTATGTCCATAAATGCATACATAAATTGGCGAAAACAACAATAAAATAACTAACCTGTTAGTAGATGTATAAAATGATTAATGATATATTAAGTAGAGAGTCATTGTATCATGCCCAAACATGTTCAGGGTCACAACACTTTCAAAAATAAATTGACCAATCGAATTGTAACGAGGTTGTTGTGTAGTGTTTGGCTTATTGTTGAGATAGTTCAATCGGTTCTGTTGATCACTTGAGAAATTATTCTGTATTGGTGGAGAGGGATCCTGAACTCTGTTGAATATTACTATAGGTTGATCGTCAAGTGGGGTCAAGCAAGTAAATATCTTCAAGTTGTCTGACAGATAGGTTGTTAAAGTTGCCGTGTCTTCTCTGTGCATCACTTTGTGTCCACTGTGAAAATATTCTTGCTTTACGTTCCGCGCAGTGATTTGATAATTGATTGTTTGTTGAACGAAAATTTGAATGAAGATAACAGGGTGGTACTTGTGCTTCTGATATTATATCTGAGATTCGGGGACAATTTAGATCCTCCAGATTATAAACAGTTTTTTGTAAAAGCTTAGTGAGGAGCGCACACTTTTCAATGCCTTTGGCAAAAAAATTTTTCCGGGTGAATCGGAAACTGAAACTCAGACAGATTGTTTTCAAATCACAGTAAGGTATATCACCTTCGTCCCAATCAAGACCGTGTAGGTTGTTGGTCAACCAAATAACAGTTTGTCTATCGTGTGCGGGTAATTCGGTGAATTTAAGTGGGGGTTTGAAAAATATTGTATCGTTGTAACTGGAACACAAACTGAGTTCTTTTATAATGAATCCAAGTGACTTGAGTTTGAAACCTTCGAGATCGAGGACAATTATATTTGCGGATTTGCTGCCAAAATTTTCTAGCATTCCAATTCACGAAATAAATGTGAATGAAAAATTTTCACTGATAGAATGAATAATATTCCTGTCAAGTGTCCAAAAAGACAATTGTTTACTGGTGAGTAACGGAAAGCGTAAACATATCCAGGGCCTTTGTTTCTGCAATCTTTTATAAATCCAGCGGCGTCATGCAATGCAGCATGAAGTCGTAACACTTTGCTTCGTTTCAGTAAAGGATCTAGTCTTGAATTATCAATTCCAATGAAACCACCATAGGGTCTAAATTTAAGTGCTATTTCCCCGTCAACTTCTGGATCTAATAAAGAACAAGCAGCTACGAAATATAACTGTCGATAAGATATGTGCGTATAATTTATGTTACCTCTCAGTGATAAAACTTTTTCATGAATGAGCTTGATGTCTTTTGTTCCTATTGTATTCATTATTTACTGCTTACTAAACGTGTGCGTTTTGAATTTTTGTTTATAAGTCTCTCAATTCTGATTGGTTGTTAACTCAAATAAGAAATGCAGCACTGCGATTGGTCAATTTATTTTTGAAAGTGTTGTGACCCTGAACATGTTTGGGCATGATACAATGACTCTCTACTTAATATATCATTAATCATTTTATACATCTACTAACAGGTTAGTTATTTTATTGTTGTTTTCGCCAATTTATGTATGCATTTATGGACATAAGAGAGTATGACCACAATTGTGTACATACTTAAGTGAAAACTTGTTTTCTAGTACAACTCTGGGGGTTTTTTTTATCAATGTGTATGTATGTATGTATGTATGTATGTATGTATGTATGTATGTATGTATGTATGTATGTATGTATGTATGTATGTATGTATGTATGTATGTATGTATGTATGTATGTATGTATGTATGTATGTATGTATGTATGTATGTATGTATGTATGTATGTATGTATGTATGTATGTATGTATGTATGTATGTATGTATGTATGTATGTATGTATGTATGTATGTATGTATGTATGTATGTATGTATGTATGTATGTATGTATGTATGTATGTATGTATGTATGTATGTATGTATGTATGTATGTATGTATGTATGTATGTATGTATGTATGTATGTATGTATGTGTATATGTATGTATGTATGTATGTATGTACGTATGTATGCATGTATGCATGTATGCATGCATGTATGTATGTATGTATGTATGTATGTATGTATGTATGTATGTATGTATGTATGTATGTATGTATGTATGTATGTATGTATGTATGTATGCATGTATGCATGTATGCATGTATGCATGTATGCATGTATGCATGTATGCATGTATGCATGTATGCATGTATGCATGTATGCATGTATGCATGTATGCATGTATGCATGTATGCATGTATGCATGTATGCATGTATTCATGTATGCATGTATGCATGTATGCATGTATGTATGTATGTATGTATGTATGTATGTATGTATGTATGTATGTATGTATGTATGTATGTATGTATGTATGTATGTATGTATGTATGTATGTATGCATGTATGCATGTATGTATGTATGTAGCAGGATGGCGCAGTGGAAGCGCGCTGGGCCCATAACCCAGAGGTCGGTGGATCAAAACTACCTCCTGCTTGATATTTTAAACGTTCAAAATCAACAAAAATTTCTTCACCATCTTTTTTTCTAAGTTTTTGTCCCCCCTTATATGAGGGGACAAAAAAATTTCAAAAATTGCATTTCGGCGAAAAAAAAACAGGGGGACAATTTTGGTAATGAATCATTGCTTCCTTTTAGGTCATTGACCTATTCCACATGTATTAAAATCACGTTGCAAAAAGTGTCCGTCCCCCCCCCCCGTTGTTCCTCTAGTCAGTTCTTTTTACTACTTTGGTTACTCCTTTGTACTTAACTGCAGGAAGAACTTCAGCCAACACTGATATCAAATGTTATCCTCTGGCGTTTGATTACAGCATATTCACGTAACTTTTCACTGTATTACTACAAATATTTATCACTGTATTACGGTTTTTATGCATCTGCGATTACAAAAATTGCATTTTTATGTCGTTCATGATGTTGGGAAGCCAATGGATTTATTAGAGGTTTCAACTATCAAATGGTTTCTTAAATCTCAAATGACTAATAAAGTTAAGTTATAATTTATTTGAGGATGGTATGTTTTTGATAACTTGCGGTGACGATTTAACACGAATAAAGTGAACATAATATAACGGTGCTAGTTCAGTTAGTCTTATACTATGTAAAAAGTATAATTGATTTTATAATAATGCGGTTAGCGAAATACAACTTAGACTTTAATTCTAGTGATTCGGCTCCAGTTTTGACTGAGAAAATTGACGTTTCCCCAATGGCTGCTAGCTGTGAGTAAATTATGCGCAGACGCCATTACCAAAGCTGGCGAAGTTTTGGTTTCTTTTTTTAAAAAAAGTTTTGCTTCTCCCGGCTTGTAAGTGACTAGATTAACGGCGTTTTCAACTGACTAGACCCCATTTTTCAGAAGCACGATGTTGCGTTCCTAGTGGTTCGTGCCCGCCTAATATGAACCTCCTTTAGACAGGGTCTGTGGTAAAAATTTTTATTGACATCAGTCTGTACATTTTTTGCAAGAGAATGTGCACATTCTGAGAGGCAAACGCTTGTTTAATCAGCACCCTACGTCTCAGACTGACTGTCAAAACTGTTGTTTCCCAATGAATACTAAGATATACCAATAACCATAGCTTAAACTGAATAATATTTTTCCTAGCATTTAATGATCATTTTACATCCAAACTTTCTCCGGCACACACTGTTGAAGCCTGGTCTGATTTTTTTCAAGAAATCAAGTGAGTTCTGATTTTAGCTAGAGAAAAATTGATGTGGGTTAGTTTCTCTTGTTTATAAAAACATTGGCCTGTGCATTTCTTTTTCAAAAGTTTTTTCACAAGTTTTTAATTTGAAAGAACTACAGGTATTGGCTAAAAAGATTGTATACGATACGAAAAATATTTGTATACGAACACTATCAATTATTCTACATGATTGCCAAGATACTTTTACGAATTTTGTTCAATAAAATGTGCTTTTATCCATCATTTGTATTGTTTTTATTATTAACACTTTAGCGCTGACGAAGCATGGTTCTCAATTGGAAAGAAAAACAGAAGAAAGACAAAACTAATTTTTTTTTCATGCAACTATTGTAACTGTGTAAACAAAACCCATTATTAATAACGGCGACGGAAAAATTTTGAAGTTTCTCTATTTTGAAACTAACTTTCTACTAGTAATTTTACAGTCAATATTTTCAGTTCTTCTTGAATGAACAGGAAAGTACAAAGCTGGAGTGTATTTTTGTAAATGTTTTCATACGCCAGATAATAATTATTTTTAATGCAGTCAGGATTACATTGAAGAAACAATACCGGCGAAGATCATTTATGCCCAGGTTTAATTTTCCGATGAAAAGAAAAATGTAACTGAAAAACTTATGTTTCTTTTTCATTTTTGTGTTTGATTTTGATCTATCACATAAAAATACCAAAGAATGGGGAAAGGTTAGGTAGTTTGAATTATAAAAACTTTTTGGCAAGTTAATATCAACAATTGCCCTTCACACACATATACCTAATCATGAAATAGACATCCAAAAAGCTCTGACGCTTCATGGCACATGCTTCCTTTTTAAAACTGTTAATCTTGTAACACGCGAAACCCGGGTTCCACCATAAATGTTTCTTGGCATCCTTTTTATGGTTTTATGGCTTTGATACCTAACATAACACCATACAAAAACCTAAAGGTGATTTCAAATGACGTTTTTCGGGTAACATGTCTGACCATTAATGGCTTCTAGTTTCTCGAAAACGTGGTTTTTTCTGGATTAGTGTATATCGTGCCGCTGATTATAAACAAAGTTGACCTTAAAATGTTTGTGAGAACCTTCGTACCCTCCATGAATATTTCTTAGAAACCATAACTCCTACCGTAAGTGGTTCTTGGAATTCATGTATAAGACCATAAATGATTATTGGAAACCATAAGTAAGGCCATAAATGAAACTAGTGGTACAATCTGTTTACCACTCTTTTCCTATCAACATTGTGCGGAATCTTGTAAACCATAAATAAAACCATGTATGTTTTTTTTTAGAAACCATAACAAAAACATAAAAGAAAATTTGAACGTTCTTGGATAAAACGGCGTTCTTATTTATGGATCTCCAGAAGTGTTTATCTTTTTTCATTGTTTCAAAGGATGGTCAACCCGGGAGTACAGCATCAATGATTAAAAAGCCGAACATACCAAAATCTCTGAAGCGAACATTCAATAAAATTACTCAAAGCAAACATTCTACCTAAAAAATATATCTGATGTACGATTAGAGAATATTCATATGAAAACAATGAGCGTAATCCGAGTGCTTAGCTGACATTGAAGAAACATTTAACCACTTTACCATTTAAATTCATTTAAGTATCATCGGTATAACTCGTGGCCTTCATCAAAGAACCTGCAGCCTCTGGCCTGCAACTTATCTCGATATCTATTGGAGTTAACAGCATGAACTTTTGCCAAATACTAAGTATCCTGTCTTACTATTAAACAATCTTCGCTTCATTAACAATGCACGCAAGTTTTTTCCGAATTTGAAGTTTTTTGGCTTTGAACTAAAATATCCGAAACAAATTGTTAGCGCATTCGATAAATTTAGGGCAATTGGAAATTCTTTTGCCACTTTACGGAAAATAGTACCAAAAACTTTTCAGAAATCTTCTTTAACTTCCGCCGAAGCATTCAAATGTTTCTTAAAATCTTTGTTTTTATTCCAATTAACGAGTGAACGAGATTTCTTTTTGGTTTACATAACAAAATTAGACTAAAAAATGTATCAAGTAACTTTTCCAAGATGGAATGAAAAGTCATTGACAACAAAAACGAGAACCAGTACATTTTTTGTATTCTGCAAATCAAGCAAAAATATGACGAAAGATTAACACAGCAAGTGTATTCTTAGCTCTTCTGAAGCATCTTTATATAAAAAAAATAAATATGAGAAAAAATGTACTGAATAGGCGTGATAATGAATTTGATTTTCTAAACTTGAATCCGTATTTGGGTCTCAGAGCAATTCAAGGCTGAACTGGCACTTTTCAGGAGAAAAAATTCAATTTGTTTTGAATCATTGCATCTGCAGATTTTTTTTCTTTATGTGCAAATTTCCTACTTTACGATTATTTTAAGGTCATAGAGCTCGGACAATTAGTCTATCGTGTATGGTCTGAAAATAACTCATTAGGCTAAGTTAGACTGAGCAGCTTATTGTCAAACTTTTCAACTGGTAACTACTATAGTAGTTTTTATGCTCCTTATTCTTAAGTTAAGTTGTAGGTTATTACAACGAAGCACATTTAGCATAGTGGATAACGACTTGCTAGGCAAATTAAATGTTAAAACTACCCACCCAAAATTTTGAATCGCATATAGAGCAAACCTTTATAGCGAGAATTAAGCTGAACATATCATTTTTCCTCGCAGTAAATACTACTCAAATATCGAGTCTAGCCTGTGTAAACTGGGACATGAGCAGAATACAGGTTATCCAGAAAAAAGTGAATTTTTCATTATTGGTTCCGCTTAATTACTCTGCTGCCAACCTTGGGGAGGTAGCTTGGCAAAATTTAAGTAGCCCAGTTAATTAAAAAAGCCAATTTCTAATAATTGATTTGAATCTTATAATGCTATGCCTCAAAGAGCTCATATTTCGTTAGGAATAGACATTTCACAAAACTGATTAACAGACGTTTCAAAATTATTTGTTAAATTGACTTGTCATAACATAAGATATTTTAAATTCGGCTTCTCTTAGTTCAAAAAACTAAAAGGAATTGTTATGCGGCTTTTACGGTGTGATCATAAGCGCAATTGAAGCGGTAGTCCATTACGCTCAAATTACGCTAACTACATGGGGGGGGGGTTGTAAACACTACACTGTTGAGATATTGTGATAGAGACTCAAACTATGACGCCCATGTTGTACTTTTGCCGATTCTTCTTAGTCCATTATCCCATTCTTTAGGAAAATCCAAACAAAAAAGGGTGACGATGTTTCATCTGGCTATGTCCTTTGCAAATATTCTGTGCCTGCTGTTCCCAGAAGCTGAGGCTAGTTACCACCCGGGGTGACAGAATGGCACCCTTTCTCTTATGTGGAAATGATCGATGGGGCAAATATATGCTTCAGTCTTTTACTACAAGAAATAGGCTCCCAGAAATGCCAAATCAATGTCAAGATGGGATGCTGCCTATTCCATTCTAATCGGTATGTTTTCTTTCGTTTTCCTATCAAACGGTATTTGACACAGTGGGGTGGGTATGTTGCGGTGAGGGGAGGGGGGTGGGGGGGGGGGGTGGGGGTGGGGTGGGGGTGGGGGTGTTGATGCTAATTACCTTGTTTTTAGGTAGGGTTCATAGCAATTAGGCTTTTCTAAGCAGTTTATCTGTCTAGCGCAACAGATGATAACTCCTAGAGGTCTAGGGACACTTTATTTGGAAACGTTAGAGACGACGCTTTTCACAAAAATTCTAAAAATATATCTCAAACTTTTGAAAATTTTCCTGTAATTTGGGTTACTGTAATTTTGCCCACCGTGTTCAGATTTTAAATGAAAGCACTGTTGGTGATATCCAGACTATATAGATTCAGCAAAGGACTTACCAAATATGGTAATGCAATTGTGACCTAAGCGAAAATGGAGGTCTTTCCGATTAGACGCTCCCATCATGGTTAACATAATGAGGGGCTATAATTTAGTGGGAGGCTATTTTTGGGAAAGACCTCAAATATGCAACAGTTTTTAAAAAATCTCTGTCAAGTGGAAATGTCGATTAAAATTTTGTTTTTATCCAACAATTTCGTTCGATGGTATTATATTACCGCTCGTAAACTTTTAAAGGCTTGAATTGATGTTTAGAAAACAAAAAAAAGCAATCGGAGAAAAACCCATTGTTATTCTGATGCCTTATATTAATATTTTCTGTTGCTTTTTTGTTTTTCTTTAAAATGAAACATTTAAATGTGAGGATGTTTCATATTAATTACAAGCACTTCATGACCTCGTCTTCACCAGTTTTTATATTGAGAAATTATTTAAAGAACTATGCTTATCTTAATAGAATCTGAAAGGAATTGGGTATCTGCTTAGAATCTGACGGATGAAATGATTAATTGCAAAAATGTTTTCATGCTGTAAAGTTACTAAGCTGCAGATTAAAATCAATGAAAGTTCTTTTTTGTTCTGTTTTTACAATGAAAATTCTAAAATATGACATGATCAAAGTAGAGGTAAAAAAATACAGAATTGAAAAACAATGGCTGTGGTTTGAAAAGCTTAAAAGTTTTGGTGACAGAACAAATTAGCGCTGAATCAGTCTAGAGATTTTTTGTTTTCTTACGATGGCCAGTACTCTGTTCATTTCAAAATTTAAACGGGCCAGTCCTGGTTTTTGAATAAAAATAACTGCATGAAAAATAGTATGCTCACCCCCCCCCCCCCTAAAAAGACTTGCTCTACATGCGATTCGAACTTCCGCGTGGGTATTGTATCATTTTTTTGTATCAAGCCCTAACCACTAAACTAAGTGTGTTTTTTGATAATTGCCTTCAAACTGGTTTATGTATAATTATTATGTATACTAATAGAGTGATTAACAGTTATAAACTACAAAAGTATGATTTGATGCTCAGACTTAAGTTTGGTTGATGACTAATCATCCGGCTAATCAGTGAACGTCGAGAGAAGAAACCGATTCTAAGACTTAACAGAAAAACCCGAAACTTGGATTTTCTCTGCCCAGAGAGGTCTCTAGTCTTGGCTCCGCTACTCAAGTCTTGTCATCTCTCTGCCAAGACTTGGCCTCTGGAAATTCTCTGAATCAGGCCTGATTGGCTCTGGGGGTTCTGTAGGGGTATGTATAACAAAAGCAGCAGGAAATTTTTTTAGCTGAGACATATCAAACTGACTGGCTGGTACAGAATTGGATGGTGAGAAACCATTTTGATTTGTTTCGTTGCTAATATTGTTTTTTTTTAACGCAGACTGAGCTTAGCAAGCTACTGGAATGGGCAATTAAGAAAGGACTTCCACTCAACGGCCAGTCTGGTTTTTGGACTGAATTCAAGATGTCGCAGTCAGCCCCAATGCCTGATAATGGAATTTTGACTCAAAAGGAAATTGCCACGCGGAGGAATCGAACTTTGTTCACAATGGAATTAATGGGCCAGGAGGAAATCACGGGGGACAATTTGTGGCGCAACGAAACCCAGCCTGGAAACACTCTGGACGAACAGGATGAACAGTGTACTGCTCAGAGTCGCCCTGGAATGCAGCCAGAGTACCTGGGAATTGACGACTATGAGTGTAATAGTACTACTCTTCATTACGTTTTATGTATGGTTCCAATGATATAAGCGGTCGGTGATTTTGTTTTCTCTGAGTTTCTCAAACCTCTATAAACAAGATGTTTAGTATCGCTTTAAAATTATTATCAAAGTTTTGCCTGATTTGCAGTTGGTTTTGTTAATTTCCGAATTGTAATTTCCTAAAATTTTAGGAGCAGGTTTGAATTTTGGGCACTAGTCCGGTCCCTAGAGTTTTAGTAAAGCAACACTGATTCATCATATTCTAATTGTAAATAGTCAAATGAGGGTGGGGGGGGGAACAAGAACGGAAAAGGCCCAGCTAAATTTATCTTAGAGCTGATTCCAGACAATAATTGAACGTAGTTCCTTTCATTCTGTGTCTATATGAACCTATAATAACAATACCTTTGATGTAATTGATAAATAATTGCTTTTCGAGAGAAATGGCTGGTTGTCTTTTGGTTTTTGAAGCATTCTAACCTCCTTTTGAGGTTTTGAGAAACTCGTAAATCTCTGTAAAATCAATTGAAAATTGAGACGGGTCACAAGTTGGGTGAATTGGGTTTTCTTCTCATTATAAAATTCACTTCTCCTAAAAATAATATGAATGTTTGGCTTCATTTAGTTTTCATTGTTAGCTGAAGAAGTATCTGAGATATTCATCGCAGAGCAAACCAAGACGGAATCGGACATTCCACTTTTATGGATGGCAATTACTCGGTTCATATCCCGATTTTTCTGGCTAGCCATCATTTTCGATTTAAATTAACTCCATGAAAAATCTTTTGTCTGGCCTTATACTTGTGTACAAGCGGCCAGATTGAGGTCAAGCCGAAATTACCCCTAATCAGACCTTCCAGAACAAAATAACCTCTGATCAGACTTTCCAGACTGATTGGGTCTCTGATGAGACTTTCAGACCGAAGGAGTTCTGATCAGATCATCTCCAGACCATTGTCCAGACTCAAATTCAGACCTTTGCCCAGATCTTAATCAGACTTTGATCAGACCCAACTTCAGACGCAAGTAACCCCTGATCAGACTCAGTCGAGACCATCTCCCCAGTTGATCACTGATCAAAAACAGTCAAAACCGCCATCATCAACCCCCCCCCCCCCCAGGAGCCCTCTCTTCCATTATCCCCCCAACACTCCCATTGTGCACCCTCCTCCACCTGTCGATTTGAACTCCCCTCTCATCTAGCCTTCTCAGCCCTACCCCTATCGCTTGACCCCCCACCCCCAACACACACACAGCACCAGTTACCCCCCCCCCCCCCCAACGCACACACACACACATACACATCGCACCAGTCCCCCCCAAACGCACAGACACAAACACACACCCGGGTTGAGGTTTCGCTGCAAAAAATAGCCGTAAGATGTAAGGTTTGCGGTGAATTTGAAGAAAAAGTATAAGAATTGCGCCCAATGAGATGAAAAAAAATTAGGGGTTGATTTTTTTCACCGCCTATGCAGTGAAAAGAAAACTCACTGCTAAAAATTGCAGTTCTCTCAAAAATTCATTTACGTTCGAGTCGAAATTCCCGAATCAGAACTGAACTCGGTTTTTATTATTGAAGTATATAATGATTCAGCGCTGCCAAGCTCTGATGCTCAAAACCGTGATTACCACAATCTTAGTTGACATGAAATTGAACCCCGTTGTTTGTGGTTGTTTTACGAACAGTAAAGTCACAGCGATGAAAAATATTCTCTTTCAAAGTTAAACACACACACACTCACTCACACACACACACATACCACATACACACAAACACACACACACACACACACACACACTTTTTAGCGGTGAATAATTTTAAGATTTCTTTTATTTTCCTGATTTGCTAAGTATTTTATTCTACAAAAACGTGTCCCTTTCTGTTATTTTTGGACATATAAGGCCGTTTCTCAAATTACTTATCAAAGTTTGAATTATAGATATTTTTAACAAAAGTTATGTTAAACTTTTTTGTTATCCTGACACAATAAGCAATCTACTGAAATTCCGACACTTTGTTTCCTCAACAGATATTCTCTTTCAAAGTTAAACACACACACACACTCACTCACACACACATACCACATACACACAAACACACACACACACACTTTTGGGCGGTGAATAATTTTAAGATTTCTTTTATTTTCCTGATTTGCTAAGTACTTTATTCTACAAAAACGTGTCCCTTTCTGTTTTTTTGGACATATAAGGCCGTTTCTCAAATTACTTATCAAAGCTTGAATTATAGATATTTTTAACAAAAGTTATGTTAAACTTTTTTGCTATCCTGACACAATAAGCAATCTACTGAAATTCCGACACTTCGTTTCCTCAACAGACTGACGGTCAATCACATTTCCCCCTGAAAAATCAAGAACATTGGTTAAATTCAGATGTTTGAAGATGATTTATAACCAATCTTCTAAGAATGTGAAGGAAAAGCTTTCCGAATTGACATGAAAAAAAATTGAAAGTATGGAACATCTAGATATTATAATTTCAAAAAATGATTTCGTGCATTCTAATTCAGTATTTAAAAAAACTCTTAAAAAAGCCTGGATTTTGCTTTAGTTGCAAAAATCTAAAAGAGATTTGTAAAAATAAATATAGGAATTTGTTGTGCGACAATAGATTTCTTCAAGTCATTCTTTCTATTCGGTCCAATGTCACGAAGTGACCTTGAACGACATGCGTTCAATTTCGCCCTTTCGTTTTAGTTTCGTTTTAGTTTTCGTTTTTTTTTCTTCTGCTGTTAATTTAAATTTTGCTGTTGTAAGGTGCTAACCAGTTCAACACAAGCGTTTAATAAAAAAATCCCAAACTCACTCTCTGTCAAGACAGTTTAAGACATAATGGAATATTACATTACGAAGGTAACTCAAAAGGCTGTTGGAAATGAAAAGAGCTCACAATTATTGCAAACAGTTTTGGTAACCTTGTTAAATCTGCAAACAATTTTTTAGCACCTGGCACTGAAGCAGATTGGGGGGGGGTATCTACTGACCATTAATTCGCAAAAGGATAAAGATTGCTCCTTATGGTTACTCACCAGGGAGAAAGTATTCCTTCAGAAAATAAGGGAAAATAACGTTGTTCAGCTGTTATTACAAAAAGAGAACAATTTAGCAACTTTATTCAGCTTAAGAAATATCTCTCTTGATCTGTAAAGAATCACTCATGAAAAATGAAGTTGACGAAACATTACGAATGAAGGGGAATTATCATTTCAGTTTTTCAAAATTTTCTTTAGAAAATTTTTGCACACAGCAAAAATTTGTTTGTGCTGGAAAAAAGATCTGATTTTTTTCCCTCCAGAAGGAAGCAGTCGAGTCTTTTAAAAAAAGTGGCAAAAATTCCAGAAAACCAATCAGAAAGGTTCGCAATTTTTGAACGTCTCAGCAAAATATATTTTTTTCTCAAATTGAATGCATAAACTCCTGTTATTCTGTCTTTTTAATTTATGATTTATCATTTTTCGACGCTTTTTTTTGGAAATTGGTTTTTTAGTTCAGTCAACATAAAAAAGTGAACAAATGTGACCTTTTTTAAATTAAATTCAAGATATTTAAAAATCAAAATGGAACCCTAGTGGAGACCTGGAATTATTAAAAGACCGCCCTCGACAGATTTAAGGTATGAAAAGACTGTCTTCAAAAGATATTGGGTATGGAAAGAATTTGTCTGGACCTAATGTGATGTCCTGGACTTTGGCTGGAACTAAAACAACCGTCCTAGAATTTGGCTGGAACTAGAACATACGTCCTGGAATTTGGCTGGGCAATAAAGGTGTTCTGGAATTTGGCTGCACAATAAAGTTGTTCTGGAATTTGGCTGGACAATGAAACATGTCCTGGAGTTACGCTCCCGACCATTATAATGACTTGTTTTCAATTTCCTTCAAAGTTAAGGACAATATATCAATTTTTCTCCAAAAAATCAAATTGAATGGTTCAAATTTACTCTCTAATAACAGTAAGGAAGTCAATTAAGACATGAGGATGACAAACCTCAAAAACAAAAAAATTTCTCTGATTTTTTGTCCAAAAGTATTGTTTCGTAACGTCTTAAAAAGTGGTGTTGAAACAGGATCTCAAATACAACAAAAAGGATAAAAAGATCTTTTAAGGCATTGAAAGAGGTAACAAAATGATTTTTACAATGAGTTAGTGGTGGGTTTCTGTCTATACACTGCTCTACTTGTCACTCAGACCCCACTAATTTATTCGCTATTTCTCATTTTCTCTGGGTTTTAAGTATTGCCTCGCTAAAAATTTTGCGGTAACCGATTGCTAATATCCTGGAACGTGTGATAAATTTGGGCTTGCTTTTCTGGCATGCATTCGGTAAATTGATTTTTTTACAATTTGCTGAATTTTAAGACCGCCTGTGGCGTGTTCCAAATGGATTTTCAACTGCATCAATTCCCAGTAAATCCCAGAGTGAAAATCGGTAAAATTTTCACGCTAAAAAATCAAACTTCTCACCAGGTGAGTGACCGGAAATGTAGGAAATCTCTGTGTCATGTGGGAGTTACTTGAAAAGTGCATTGTATTGGCAATTTTTTCTCAATCACTGGAAGGATGTTAAGGCCTTCCATTCCCGAAAATATTATTAACCTACTTAATGAAACAAATGTTATAGGAATAGAGTGCAAGCGCTCACATTTCGTTGAGATTTTTGTTGGCAGCTAGTGATTAACGTAGACAAGAGTAGAAAAGGAAACCAGTGCTTCGCTGATAAAAACGTAAAGGAGAAAACTCAAATTGATTTCACGAAGTTTAGGCTAGCAAAATTCAACATCATCAAATCTTTCTAACTTTACAGCTACAAAACGAGTACTGTGGCTTTAGAAATTGTGGACATTGATTGTGTAAACAAAAAAGCCTTGTGAAAGAACATAGTTGTATGGATGCAGTAAAAGAAACTGAAGAGTTAAACAAAATCGATGTTAATCAGGACTATAAGTTTCTGAACAGCAATAAAGACACTGTGAACCGGAACTTGTTTTATCAATTGGGCTAGGAAGGCACTCGATTGAAAACTGAAACTGGTTTAATTTAGTGCGGACTATTGATTATCTTTGGCTGAACTATTTTCCGATTGTTGGCATCACTCAATTTAAGTGTCCGACTGCAACTTTACCAATTGCTGACATTAAAATTGTGTTATATCAGATAATTTATCCGAAGTGAACTTTTAAATTAGCTGAAACAGCAATATCGTGGGCAAAAACAGTGCACTCCGAACAGCAAGAGGAACCACAAAACAAATCTGTCGGCATTTTGATCGAGTTTTTTGCTCTAGCCAGTCCTAGCTAGAAGACTTATATCGTCTAACGACAATTACAAAATTCTACAAAAAACTGAAAGATAAATTCATCTTATACAAAAAACAACAGCTTGCCACATAACCAGGCAATGCTCAAATTTTATCGGCATATCTTTTATATCAGTGCAGGGAAAACAATAATTCTTCCTAGAAATACAACTTGATTGTTTGCTTTTTGAGGTGTAATATTGGCTCAGTCCAGCAGAAGACACGCCACTTAATTGTTACAACAGAAAAAAAATCTTTTCACTTCGGAAAAGTTTTCACACAGTGGCGTAAAATGAATGAAGAGCAATACAAAACATTCAACTGTAGATCAATAACACTGACATAAAATATAAAAAAATTTTTATGCAAAATTAATTAAACAAATATTTAAAATAACAATTTTAATATAATATTTTGTTTTTATACTGATTAGTCAATTAAATTTAATTTGATTTGACCTACAGTTTTAGTTAGTCAATGAACTTGGATTTAACCAATCGTCCAAAGACATAATGAGATGACACCTACCCAAGATCAGGTTCCAGAGAGAAGCAAGTATGCCCAGAAGGAAAGTTCCTATCTTCAGACCATACCAGATGGAAAATGCTTAAGTCCAGAGTTTCGTGCGTTCATGTCCAGACTTTCGTGCTTGCATGTCCAGACATTTCTGTGTTCATGTTCAGACTTTCGTGTGGTCACCAGACTTTCGTGCCTTCATGTCCAGACTGTCGGACGTTTATGTTCAGATTCGCGTGCGCTCATCAGACATTCGAGCTTTCATGTTCAGACCAATTTAGTGCGGACCATTGATTATCTTTGGCTGAACTATTTTTCGATTGTTGGAATCACTCAATTTAAGTGTCTGACTGCAAAGTTCCTAAATGCTGACATTAAATTTGTGTTATATCAGACAATTTATCCAAAGTGAACTTTTAAATTAGCTGAAACAGCAATATCGTGGGCAAAAACAGTGCACTCCGAACAGCAAGAGGAACCACAAAACAAATCCGTCGCCATTTTGATCGAGTCAGTCCCAGCAATTTTTTGCTCTAGTCAGTCCCAGCAAGAAGCCTTATATCGTCGAACGACAAAATTACAAAATTCTACCAAAAACTGAAAGATAAATTCATCTTATACAAAAAACAACAGCTTGCCACATAACCAGGCAATGCTCAAATTTTATCGGCATATCTTTTATATCAGTGCAGGGAAAACAATAATTCTTCCTAGAAATACAACTTGATTGTTTGCTTTTTGAGGTGTAATATTGGCTCAGTCCAGCAGAACACATGCCACTTAATTGTTACAACAGAAAAAAATCTTTTCACTTCGGAAAAGTTTTCACACAGTGGTGTAAAATGAATGAAGAGCAATACAAAACATGCAACTGTAGATCAATAACACTGACATGAAATATAAAAACATTTTTATGCAAAATTAAATTTACAAATATATAAAATAACAATTTTAATATAATTATATATTTTTATACTGATTAGTCAATTAAATTTAGTTTGATTTGAACTACAGTTTTAGTTAGTCAATGAACTTGGTTTTAATCAATCGTCCAAAGACATAATGAGATGATAGCTACCCAGGATCAGGTTCCAGAGAGAAGCAAGTATGCCCAGACGGAAAGTTCCTCTCTTCAGACCATACCAGATGGAAAATGCTTATGTCCAGACTTTCGTGCGTTCATGTCCAGACTTTCGTGCGTGCATGTCCAGACATTTCTGCGTTCATGTTCAGACTTTCGTGTGTTCACCAGAATTTCGTGCCTTCATGTCCAGACTGTCGGGCGTTTATGTTCAGATTTTCGTGCGCTCATCATACTTTCGAGTTTTCATGTTCAGACCTTCGTGTCGATTTTGAACGCACGACGCCCCTCCTTCATCTTTGGTCTTGAGATACTTGCTTCCGTCTGGGACTTCAACCTGGGTATCTCATAACATATCATCTTTGCTTCTACCCTGGGTGATGTGGTGGAAGTTTTAAACGCGTGATCCAGAGAAAAATTGGCCACTATCAGACAACCAAGGCAAAAATATGGCCATAATTCGAATTGCTGCGACTTAATTCGAATTATGCGAAGTAATTCGAGGAAGCCCGATCATATCTCAACTCATCGGGACCATGCAAATTCTTGCAACTATGATAAGAAGGCGCATTTTGTGAAATATTGCGACTATGAGAGGGAATTAATAAGACTATGATTCGAATTTTTTTCGATTTTATGAACCGAATTAGAGCGATTTAGTAAGATGTTGCGGGACAATGATTCGGGACAATGAGTCCGATTATGATTTGAGATAAGTTTTGCATATCCGACTTTTCGCGACCATGATTCGTTGATGCCAGATCATGATTCTAAATAGTGCGACCTAAAAGTTATGTCCAGACCGTGTATTCATCGTCTTGGAGGGGATACCCCCAACAGACAAAAACTGTAGAGTCATATTTCGACCACCTCACCCCAGATAAAAATTATGATCGCCGTAAAGGGCCTAAATAATACCTAGGTAGGGCCCTAAATAATACCTAAACGCTTATGTGTGTTTCATATCTGTGTTTTCAATACTTCCCAAGTCGAGGTGGCCACACTGAAGTGACTTCTGATCAGACCGTCTTCGATCGCACACATGTTCTCGGTGCGCTCGAATTACATGGTCTGGAGAAAACTTCGAGCGCATTTTTGTCTGGACAGTGGCCTGGATCTTGTCTGATCAGAGGTCACTTCTGTCTGGGACTGTCTGACCATAGGGAGTTTTGGGCGCGCACTTGTTTGATCAGAGGCCAATTCGAGCGCACACTGGTATGATCAAAGGCCGATTCGTGAGCACACTAGTTTGATCAGAGGCCGATTCAAGCAAATTTTTTTCAAGTTTTTTTTTGCTTTTTATACTGATAGAGGTTGTCTCTCTCAAAAGTTAACAGTACAGCAGCATTTTGATCAGAGACCCGCCAAGAGCATAGTGGGTTGAACAGAAACAAGAGGTCCAGCTGATAACAATTACTGGTCCCATTTTGAAAAGCGTAGGAATAACTGTAGATCAAGATTTTATTATGCAAAGCTGTCCAAGGTCATCGGATCAGTCAAAAACATGAATTAATGGCACACTCAACAATATATTTTTTTCGGCACTGGGGATTTCTTTTCATTCGCAATCCTTTTAGAATTGGCTTTTCTTTAGTTGCATATATTTCTGAAAACATCAAATTTCTTGAAATGTATACATTATAACAATAATGAGAAATCTTTTCATATTCAAATCTCTTCTCTAATTAGACTATCTTGAAGGCACTTTAATCTGAACAAAGGCCATTTCGAGCGCACTTTAGTCCGATCATAGGCAATTTCGAGCACACTTCATTCAAATCAGAGGCGATTTCGAGCGCACTTCAGTCTGGTCAGAGGCGGATTCGAGAGCACTCTAGTCTGATCAGGAGATGACATTTCAGCGCATATAGACTGATCAGAGGAAGTTTTCGAGCGCACCTTAAGCACGCAAGGAGCTCCGAGCGCACTATAGTCTGATCAGAGTACAAATCAGTTTGAGTGGGTCTGATCAGAGGTCACTTTTGTCTGGGATGGTCTGATCAGAGGACATTTCGGTCTGGACCTCAACCTGGGTTACGTTTGCACAATTATATAACAATTCACTGGTGTCTTACCCCTTGAAACCAGAAAAGCTTTAACTTGGTTGATTTTGCAACAGTATAGAAACGCGATGATGATGATGAAGCTGCAGATTCCAACATTGTGAGCTTCGTTTTTTTTCAATCTTTGCAGTTTTTGCCACCTCTGGTTTGTTTGAATGAAATTAAATTGGTGCCAGAACTCTTTCAAACATTTTTTGAAAAAAAACTTGAAAAAATAGCTTTTGGTCACAATTTTTAATTGAATTAGTTCGCGTTTTTGACTATGATTGCGCTTGAGGCCCTGAAGCGGACGAAAAAAGCACCGAAACAGTACAATAGTTTTACTTTATGTAATATATTACAACTCCTCATTCTGTTTCCGTGCAGTTTTCATTGGTTTCAAATTGGTTGATAGAACTATTGATCAGTGAATTATAAAAATTGAAGAAATCGTTAAATTTTAACTCAGTTTAATTGATATTTGTATCAAAGCTCAGTGCACCATTTCCACTAAATGAACTCTATCGGTAAAAATTGACTCAAATTGACAAAATTCAAAGTTACATACAGTTCCTGACTCCAAAAAACTGATGTTTGAAAAAACAAATTTTGCATGCTGAAAAAGCCTTCAGTGCCTCGCAAAAAGATCGAACAAGTGTTTTTTTACTGACCACGTACTATATAACCGCTGGGTAAGTGTTATTAAGGTATAAAACAACCTTTCTTATAGATTGAACTCATTCATGTCAGTTGAAATCAAAAGAGTTTGACGTCCATAGCCAAGAGAGTTTGACAATCATGAACGAATTTGACGTCCGTATCATCAGACAAATAAAATCAGTAAAAGAGCATGAATAAAGGCTTTGCCGTCTTTAACACTGCTTGCCATGTACGTAACAATACTAATACGTTGATTTTTTAGAATTTCTCTATTTAATAGAGAGAAACATTTTTAAACCAACGTATTAGTTTTGTTACGTACATGGCAAGCAGTGTTAAAGACGGCAAATCCTTTTCCGTGCTCTTTTAGCGATTTGTTTTGTCTGATGTTATGAACGTCAAACTCGGTTCATAATCGACCGACAATCGTCTGAAAAAAAATAAAAAATTCAACCGAAAACCACACTAATCGGTATATATCGTTGTTATAAATAATTGAAATTAGATTAAACGAGTTTTTCCTGAAATTTCTTCGTAGCTATTCGGTGCACGTGCGCAAGACGGTGGAGCCTCCGACGCTGTCGGAACCGTAACGGACTTCAGTGATCCGAGCGGCAGTTTTTTCCGCAAGGTTAGTCTCTTCAACTATCCAATCCAAATCAACTGTCTTCAGGTGTTGCTCAGCAGGCGTCTGCCAGTCAGAACGTCGGTTCAGCGCCGGGACGTACTCCTTGATACAAAGTGACCAAAGTGGCCAAGACTGTGCGCTGGATTACCAATTACTGTGATCCAGTTCATCTACGCCAATGAAAGAAGGGGTACTACTCACTTGGTTACCGAGAAGAAAATGATTAGGTAGGGAAGCAGTCATGTCAGAAGGTTTGGCGTTTATGGGCGTTAACGGCCGTGAATAAGTTGCCTGATCTACCAGACAAAAAGTAGCAATTAGAACTTCAGCTGTGAGGCGACATAATCCAAGGATGGTGTAGAGTACGCGTTTGCAACTACGCATCAGCCTTTCCCGGATGCCAGCTTGGCTTGCCACACTGGGCGGATGCCTCCTTAGCTCCCCACTGTATGCCTCTGTAGGCAACTTCAACAACAATATTGTCATTATTCAATTTTTCGACAATTCTTGCGCAGCTCTAATTCCGCACTCTTTTGAAGTAAGTACCCTTATCTGTCCAGATCGTAGCATATGTGCTCTAACTCTAATTAACCGCGGTTTAGACTCCCTGAACTTGCAGATTTCCACAAGGAAAGCGCGAGTAGTCATACAAATGAGAGGAATCTCCACCTCTTCTCGGTTTTCCGGCGAAAGATGGTTAAGAAGGACCAAAGTAGTCGAACCCATTGTTGTTAAAGGGAGAAGATTGAAATGCAAATCTTTTTATTGAGAATTCAGCATTGATTGGTGAATAGTTGCAGCGGGAAATACCCTGCAAGTAACAAAATTTTGTCTATTTGAACGCAGTGAGGATCGCATTTTTATGTTAGCAAAAATTTTCAGTATTCTAACCCGTAGATAGTTATTGCCTTCATGGTGATTTGAGTGATTATGAGTGAGAAACAACTTTAGGCATAAGTGGCGTTCGCCTAGGACAATAGGTCGTTCCACAGTGTGATGCGGCCAGCCAAATGAGTTCAACAATATGGTCCGACAGAGGCAGAAAAAGAGCAGTACGGTAACTCCCTTCACAGATTTGTAATTGAGCAGATTATTTCTTCCCTTAAAAGTCAATTAAAAGACACTGAAGAATTTGCTCGGCTTCCTCCAGCCCTGTGAGGTCTAATAAACTACCATCAACCTTACGGTAGCATTAATGGGACGGTAACAAGTGGAGTGCGTATTCCATTGTACATAGGAATTTTTGATAAGAACTGAGTGTAGCAAAAGGTAATTTGTTTGGGGATGATATTTATTTGATTTATTTATGGATACCGCAAAGATGTATTTGTTTCGTCATTTCCTCTGGTCACTATAACCGGTTTGATATTTTTAACTACTTCAGTGCTTGGTTCGGGAATTGCTTCTTTCTTAATATCTCTGGGCCCCACACTAGCTAATTGATTGCAAAACTCAGTGGACATACCACGATCACCGGCATCTGCCGGATAATCGCTTGAGGATACGTGGATTTACTCGTCATCACTAGTGCGTTCTAAAGCTTTGCATACCTTGTTTGTAATAAATATTGTTTGCTTTCCTGTAGAGTTTTGCCATTGCCGGACAGTTGTGATATCCGATATGAAAACCCTGTTAGAGATATCTTGTTTCATTCGACTGATTAGTAGTGCTGCCTGTAATTCCAGTTTTGTAACTGTCATGAACTTCACTGCTACTAGGTGAGCTTCATCCCGGACAAATTCGAGCTCCGTTCACTTAGGCCCATTCGAAGTAGTTATTTGAGCTCGGAGAAACCCAACGGCACTGAAAACTTCATGAGAACTACCGCCAAACATATATAATTCAAGCTCTTTGAAGTTTCCCGAAAAAAGCTCCTCGTTATAGTGATTTCATCAAGCTTGATTGTGATCAAATTCATCTACACCAATGAGTGAAGGGATACTTCTTGCCTGGTTATTGAGAAGAAAATGATTAGGTAAAATTGCAGTCATGTCGGAAGGGTTAGCGCTTAAGGGAGTTAACGGTCGTAATTAAAGTGCGTGCTCTACCAGAAAAAAACGTAAAACATAAAACTTTACCTGTGAGGTGACGTGCTTCAAGGATGGTGTAAAGTAAGCGCTCGAAACTACGCACCCGCCTTTCCTGAATACCATCTTGATTTGCCACACTGGTCGGATTCAATCCCCACTACATGTGTCTGTCGGCAATTTCGATAGCAACATTGTCAGTATTCCATTTTTTGACATTTTGGTCCAGCTCTATTTCCGCACTTTTTTGAAGTTAGTACCCCTATCTGTCCAGATCGTAGCACATGTACACTAACTCTAATAAACCGCAAGCTAGACTCCCTGAACTAGCAGATTTCCACAAGGAAAGTGCGAGTAGTAAAACAAGTGGGAGGAATCTCCACCTCTTCTCGGTTTTCCGGCGAATAGTTGGTAGAACGGAACAAAGTAGTCGACCCCATTGTTGTTAAGGACAGAAGATTGAAATGCAAGTACTTTTATTGAGAATTCAGCCTTGATTGGTGAATAGTTGCAGCGATAAATACTGTGCAAACAACAAAGTTTTGTTTAATTGAACGCAGTGATGACCCTAAACTGATGTTAGCAAAAAATTTCTATATCGTAACCTGCAGATAGTTAATTCTTCGATCGTTTTACGTAAGTATGACATCGAAACAGCTTTACGCTTACCTGGCGTTTGCTTAGGACAATTGGTCGTTTCACAGATTGATGCGGCCAGCCAAATGAGTTCAACAATATGGTCTGACGGAGGCAGAAAAAGAGCAGTACGTTAACTCCTTTTAACGGATTTGTTCTTGAGCAGATTTTTTCCATTATAAGTCAATTAGGAATCTTCCTCTAACATCATACTGAAAAAGTTGCTCAGCTTCCTCCAGCCCAGTGAGGTCTATTAACCTACCATCAACATTAAGGTAGCATTCATGAGTTGTTATTAACAGGAGTGGGTATTCCAGTGTCCGTAGTAATTTTTGAAAAGAACTGAACTTATCGAAGGGAATTAGTGTCGGGCGTTCTTTAGTTGATTCATTTATGGATAACACAATGATGTTTTAGTTTCGTCAATTTCTCTGGTCACTATACCCAGTTTGATATTTTTAACTACTTCAGTGCTTGGTTCGCGAATTGCTTCTTTCATAATATCCTTAGGCCCCTCACCAGCTACTTGAGTACAAATCTCAGCGGACATACCACGACTACCGGCGTCTGCCGGATAATCGATTGAGGAAACGTGGTTTGATTCGTCGTCACTAGTTTGTTCTAAAGTCTTGCATGCGTGGTTTGTAATAATTTTTGATTACTTTCCTGTAAGGTTGAGCTAGTACCAGACACCAGTGATGTCCGTCCATGTGAAAACCCTTCTGATATTCATTGTGAGAGATATCTTGTTTCAGTCGAGTGATTAGCAGTGCTGCCTGTAATTCCACGTTTTTAACTGTCATCAACTTCGTTGTTGCTAGGTGAGCTTCATTCCGGACAAATGCAAGCATTTACTTAAGCCCATTCGAAGTAGTTATTCGAGCTCGGAGAACTCCAACGTCACTAAAAAACTTCCGAGAACTATCGCCAAACATATATAACTCAAATTCTTTGAAGGTTTCCGGAAAAAACTTCTCGTTATAGTGATTTCAACAAGCTTCCAATCCATCCTAGGATCCCCTTCACACTGTCTTTTGCTAATTGTTGACCTAATGCTGCCCGGTGACATGCTAGATGTCCTCTAGAAACAATCAAGCACCAAGGGTAAATGATCACACTAGACCAATGGGATCATATATCTTAGACACTAGGCTGAGTAGTCACCGTTATGTTAGTGATTTAGTGATTGTACTGGAGGTACCCCGTCTCACAAATAGAGAATAATTGTTTCGATCCCAATTCAATCCCTTCACGTAAAAAATTCTTCCTTGGATGACTCAATTACATTGTGACTGGAAGGTTGAGATGATCCATAATTTGTATAGGCCGGATGTGGTACATTGTTGAAAAACTTAGTAAGCCTAAACCTACCTAATTGGAGAAGAAGCAACGGTTCATTTAATCGTTTGAGAGCCCTCTCAATTGACTCTGCCAAATCCAAGTAAATGTTCTTGTATAAAGTTTTCGCACGGAAAAAGGGCATGGTAGACATCGTGATAGATCTTAGTGGATATAGGACGTCATGATAGATAGATCTTACTGGATATAGGACGGGATTGCGGGTATTTTTCTTGCATGGACTCAACGTCAATGATGTCGTATCACCTTGACAGAAGACAAAGTGGTCATTTTGCCAGGTTGTTGTTGCTGGGTGGATGATTTACTAACAGCTGCGTTGACTTCGAATTGTTGATTTTGACTGTTGAGGGATTAGATAGAAAAATTTTTTCCATTGCACGGATCGAGGTGCTATGTGAGCTGTTGTGGTCATCTTTCCTGCTTTTACGGAGACATGTCTTTATCTTTACGGGAACATGTCTTTATCGCGCAAAAACCAGAAACAGTGCTTAGTCTCAGCAACAACATTGGCTCGCTGGTCTTTTCTTTAAAGTCAAGATATTTCCACAGACAATGGCTGCTTTTGCATAAAATGGAGCTGAATATTGATGTTGACGCACTCTGTTTCGGCTTCCGATAACCTTCTGTTGTGTAGTTTTAGCAAATGCTTTTGATACACTTTTTCTGTTAGTTATGTTAGTTACTGAGATGCTGCTATCATCAAACGTGGTCTTAGTGGTTGTATTCCTATTTAAATTTTTGCACTTTGCCCTTCTCTTTTAACCAATTGCTAATATCCAGAAATTTAGGTTTCACTTGGTTCTTTTCGACGGTAGAGTTTGATCTTCATGTTGGTTGGTAGTGTTTTTAAGGCAGTATTTAGAGGCACAATGCTGTTTGAATCCGAAAAATATGAGACCGATTGAAAAATCCCGACGAGACCTGAAAACCATGTTAAAAACATAAGGATTTTATGGGTAATGTGCCTCTTTAACTTTGGAAAGCTCTTGAGTTTGTCCAAAGAGGCACTTAAATGGCCAAACTCACCTTCCAAGGTTTTCTGTGCGTCTTTCTACTATGCGCCGCAGTAGGCGAGCTGTGCAATAGCTGTTTTAGCTTCGCCAGTTACGAAGTTCTAAGGGTACGCCATTTTTGTATCACTTAGATACTGAATGTCCGTTGCGCTTTTAAACTTACCATACCATTCCTGTCACTGTAATACGGGTTACTAATATTATTTTGTGGGGTAAAAAGATCTCCAAAACCGAAGGCTTATGGCAAAGTTAGCAGTACTGGTGTAAGTCCTGAACGAAAGTTGTTTCAAACAGCTGCATTTTTTGCTGCATAATTGGCCTTCGAGGTTTGTTCGGAAGAGAACGCTAAAAATTTAAACCAAAGTTTCAATTAACTTGAACTTATGACGAGCTAGAGCAAGCTACATGGTGGGTTTGAGCGAAATGGACAGTTTTCTTGCAGTTAATAAGTGGGAAGGGTAGGTATTTGGTTTTGCTTGCTGAGACGGACGTTGGAATCAAAGAAATTTGAAGATTAGCTAATCAGTGAGACTGGAAAAGGGGCCGAGGTTCACGATTGAGTTCTTAGATAGAGGAACATTAGGCGTGGGATGGGTTTCAAAGAAATGTGTTTGGTTTGGAAATTTAAAATGAGCTGGAATCGTTTGTTTTGAAACAAGAGCATTGAACAGATGCAGCTGACCAGGCAAGTTGGAAATTTTCGGTCTCAAAAACAGAGCAAACTGATCAATGATCTTTTTTGTGTGTGATATGATCAAAAATCAAGCACACAATTTTTGAGCATGGTTGTGCTATGGGACATGTCGGTAGCCTCGGAAGTTGATTGGATGGCAGCAGTGTTGAGGAAAGGAAAGTTCGCAGAGCTTTCTGAGCGTGGTCCGCCGGATTCTTATCCCCTCTACTTGATTGACTAATTGCCCGTTCCTCATTTTCGCAATTGCCAGGTTGCTGAAGTTGAGCATGGATAATTTCCCAATACAGCGCTTCCTACTGCTCAAACAAAATTGCAACTCTTGGCATTATTATCCAAGTCTGGAGGCAACGGGGCAGCTTTTTTTGTTTGAACTGTGGATGCCGACTGTTCGACAGGACTTTTCTCCTCCGATTTTTGAACAAGAGGGCCGATGGTTACTCAAACAGGACGCGTTAAGTTTGGTTCACATCTGGCAGTCAATAAATTACAGTTGGGAAGCAAATTTAACCACACTTTCACACGTTTCTAACTTATATCTAATCTCTATCTTTAATTAAAATTAATTCACAAGGTGACCACTATAAAAAACATTTTTTACATTTAGCTTTCTTCAATTTGGCTGCGGCAACACGCCGCTGCACTTTTCCAAATTCTGATTTGCCATCTACTCCATTTGTACCTCGAGCTCTTTTCTCTTGGCAGTCTGGTGCTTTTCTTTACCGAAGCGTAGGGCAGCTTGCTTTTTTTCCAGCTCTTTCTCGTTCAAGTTTGAAAATGAGAAAATCATATTTACGCTGGCGAGACATTGTTGACGTTGTTATGCGCGAACCTCTTTGAGAAAGACTTAGAGAATCGATGCCTTCGATTACGGCGTCTCGTTCCAGAACAGTCAATATAGCCCCTAGCCACATTCAATTATATATCATTGTTCTTACTTTCATTATCCAGTCTTTTCTCGTGCACATGGTAAACCGAACCTGGTCTCTATGTTTTTATTGTCAAACCAAGGAAAACATCGTTTTTATGTATCAGCTGAAGGCAGCAGAAGGCAAAATTAAACTTAAAAACAAAAAAACTTCAATATTAAACCTCCTGTTACGCCATTTTCTGGCATCACTGATCACCTGGTGAATGTCACGTACTGAAAGTTAAATCTTGCACCATGGAACTTGCTTTTTTAATGTAATTCACTCATGAAATTAAAATGACTGATTTCAATTCAAAGTATATTCCAAACAATTGAACGCAGTGAGGGTGTAACCCGATCCAGATAATGACCACTTGAGAATCAATCCGCTGAGGAGCAGGAAAGTGGCTACCAATTAGCGCAGATTTTGGCGAGATCAACTAATAATTGAGTTTGAAGTGCTACTAAGCGGTGCAAGACAGAGACAAACAGCCGTTGAGGGTAGGCCGGCCAAAAGACGCAGGATAGAACAGAAACGCCGGGTGAACAAGGCAAGATGAAAATGAAAGCAAAACGGACTGATTGAAACTTTTGGGCGAATGGCGCAAAATGCGATGATAAAACAGGGGGGACTATGCAAAAAATTTGAACGAGTAGCGCGCAACAAAAGGCAAAGACTGTAAACAACGCGTGGGAAACAAACAAGCAACGAGCGTGGAGGCCGGGAATTATTCGCTGCAGACCACAGCAACAACCTCAATCAAACAAATAGCCGTGATTCCAGAAAGAACGCAAGTCCTACCGTATAAGAAAGGTACCGCAAGAAAAATATCACAAATCACTCGGGGTCTTAATAAATCAAAAACAAAGGTTTTAGGGGCAACGCAGTAGTACACTAAAAAGGGCTCAAATGTTGGGAAAATTTTTAGCCGTAACTCCAGAACAAAGATTTAATAAATAACAACAGTGTGCTGCTAGACATTGACAGTTGGAAAAGTCAGGAATCACTCTCCAGAACAACTTTGATTCACACCCTAGAAAACAGCAGGTCCAAACTAACTAACAATCATACAGTTACACAAAATACAGCAGTAAGAAACTTATATGCTACTACAGAAAGTCTGTAAAACAGTGAGGTTGACAAGACAAGAATGACAAGAAACCACTTGTAATTCCTCAGTCAATTGAGTCAGATCCTAGAAAGCTACAACACCAAAACAACCAAACAGCATACTAGCATAATCAACATAATACACGAAAAACAACAAATGCTTCATCACATATGACAATGTACTACAGCAAAAGCGATAAAAGAGGCGGAAAATCGGAAAACGGAGATTTGGGAGAGCGATGTTTATCGAAAAATGGATAGAAAGTTTTTTGACCAATTTTTCAAAATTGTATGCTTGTGTCCAATTTTTCTTTCTTTGGTCAACTTGTTTGCAAAATCGTGACTTCGTAATTGATTTCAAATTAATTTGACCAAATTTAAACAATTTTGCATTTTTCTAAGATTTTATCTCCAATCTGAGGTTACTTTTTGGCCATACAACCAAAGTAGGCCCCTTCCAACAATTACTTGATAATTAATGATGACCATATTGTTGTTCAAGCAGTGCGTTTAATTGTCTATATCAGTATTTGTTAAGACATATTCGAAATTGAGAAAATTCAAGTGGTAGGTTATCTGCCGTCTAAACTCTCATTGGATTAATAAATAAAGTAGTTACAGTTTGCCCGGTTTTTTTGTCTTATATGCTTGAGTGTAGGAAGATTGCACACAGTGGGCCTGCTGACGAAACGTGTCAGCCTGATCCTCTGCGTTCAATCCTCAATTAGGAAGCCTTCGCGGTTTTTCCAGCTTTCCGCGGAGTAAGGTCAAAGAGGGCATCCCTTCAATAGTGGGTTTCCGGTGCTGTTTCTGCTTGGCTTCAATGAAAGTTAGGCGAAATGAATGTCCACATTATCACATTTGGCTTATCGGTGGCGTTGCTCCAGAAACATATAGCGCTTGATCCAAACATTCGGCGCCATCTTTCCTGCACCATCTATCTATATAATTCTCTTCGGCCACCGATTGCTTGTATACTGCGCTTCCTGAGACTGATGTATGGCGCATCAGCGTCTTATAAACGTGGACATGAATTTCAAATCACAGATTCGATAAGCTGTTTGCTATCTGCAACAATTATAACAACCCTTTTGTTCGTAATAACTATATCACAATAAGGGGTCTAAATGACATTGGTCGGGGCATCATTTTTAAGATGTAAGAGATTTTTAATAGAGAGGAACGGCTATAAGTTAACGGTTTTATTTTGTTACGTACATAGCATGTAGTGTTACAGACGGCGATGTATTTTTTCGAAAAAATTTTACGGGTTTTTGTCTGATGTCAAAATCGGTTCATAATCGGTCACAAATCGTCTAGAAAACATAAAAATATTAAACCAAAAACCATCTTAATCGGTACATATCGTGGTTATAGTTATTTAAAAATAGATTTAACGAACTTTTTTTGACATTTCGTATATTAGATGCAATGGATCTCCTCAACAATTGCCCACCCCCCCCCCTTGGTACCTAGTAGAGAATCGCCACCCCTTTTGTGCTTTACTTTACCACGATATTACTTGGCCTACAGTTTAGATAGCCGAATAATAGTTTAAGCGCAATTGCGGACCGCTGTTCACGGCCATGCCTCTCACGCACTGTGGGATGTAATCCGGAAATCGCGGGTCGGTTATCGCGGCGAAGCAGCGACGCGCGCGAAGCGCGCCCACCGACCCGCCAGTCCGAAATTTTTTCGCTTTGTATTCCAATTCGGCTAATTGCCCTAGCATGGTTCATTTCATTCTATCCAGTTTAACACAGTATGAGCATACACGGATACTTATTACTCGTCTTTGATTGGTTAATAAATCACTCGCTTAAATTCTATTCAAAAATAGCCTCCCTTTTGCAAAAGGGGGGGGGCAATTGTTGAAAAGATCCCAACTAGGTACGTAACATACCTATGCGATTGAGTTCAAAGTTTTCCATTTACATATAGGACAGCTGTTTATCTTGAGATAATGAACAACCAATGAAATGTTCGAACATTCAAACTCGACAGTTTCTTTTGAAGATTGAAGTACAATGTGAAGAAAAACACCCCAACCCACAGATTTCGAGTTCCAACTCAATTTTCCATATGGCTATATAAGGGTGCAGTTCAGAGTTTCTCAAAACTTAAATGCAATAAGCGTCAACCATAAAATTTGATCATTTTTTCCAATGACTTTTGTGCGGAAAGTGAACTCCTTTTTGATTGATTGATTATGATTAATTGGTTAATGAAAAACGTTTTCTTTACCCTGCAGAGAAAAATCGTGATAAACATGGTGGAAAACGAGTCAAGCATTATAGCCCCCTCCCGTTGATATGGATTTTTACCATGATTGTGGGAGGCGCGGTGGGCTGTTACGTTCCCGTGACGAATTTTTACCCGAAAAGAGATGTAATATTAGGGGGGTGTTCGGAGGAATTCTTATCAGATTCCCCTCAAAACTTATTCATCATTTTTTTTGGGGGGGGGGTTAATGCGGGGTATTTTGTTTTGGGGGGATAAAGTGGTGCATTAAGAGTAGGGGGCAATTGGGGTTATCATTGTTATGAACCCCATTCTTGAAAATTGATAGTCTTCAACAACCCGCAACCTCTGTACCCTCAGCCAGTTCTCCTTAGCCTTCAGACCATCAATACTAGCACAATTATCCTTGGCGGTCCATCTGTATGAATTTACTACCAAAACCCCTTTATCTTACATCGTTTTAGCCCTCTAGATAATTACCCCCCCCCCCTCCGTACGGCCACCGATTGCTTGTATACTGCGCTTCCTGAGACTGATGTATGGCGCATCAGCGTCTTACAAACGTGGACATGAATTTCAAATCACAGATTCGATAAGCTGTTTGCTATCTGCAACAATTATAACAACCCTTTTGTTCGTAATAACTATATCACAATAAGCGGTCTAAATGACATTGGTCGGGGCATCATTTTTAAGATGTAAAACACTCTTTCATATAGAATCAATTCATTAATGTCAGAGATTTTTAATAGAGAGGAACGGCTATAAGTTAACGGTTTTATTTTGTTACGTACATAGCATGTAGTGTTACAGACGGCGATGTATTTTTTCGAAAAAATTTTACGGGTTTTTGTCTGATGTCAAAATCGGTTCATAATCAGTCACAAATCGTCTAGAAAACATAAAAATATTAAACCAAAAACCATCTTAATCGGTACATATCGTGGTTATAGTTACTTAAAAATAGATTTAACGAACTTTTTTTGACATTTCGTATATTAGATGCAATGGATCTCTTCAACAATTGCCCACCCCCCCCCCCCTTGGTACCTAGTAGAGAATCGCCACCCCTTTTGTGCTTTACTTTACCACGATATTACTTGGCCTACAGTTTAGATAGCCGAATAATAGTTTAAGCGCAATTGCGGACCGCTGTTCACGGCCATGCCTCTCACGCACTGTGGGATGTAATCCGGAAATCGCGGGTCGGTTATCGCGGCGAAGCAGCGACGCGCGCGAAGCGCGCCCACCGACCCGCCAGTCCGAAATTTTTTCGCTTTGTATTCCAATTCGGCTAATTGCCCTAGCATGGTGCATTTCATTCTATCCAGTTTAACATAGTATGAGCATACACGGATACTTATTACTCGTCTTTGATTGGTTAATAAATCACTCGCTTAAATTCTATTCAAGAATAGCCTCCCTTTTGCAAAAGGGGGGGCAATTGTTGAAAAGATCCCAACTAGGTACGTAACATACCTATGCGATTGAGTTCAATGTTTTCCATTTACATATAGGACAGCTGTTTATCTTGAGATAATGAACAACCAATGAAATGTTCGAACATTCAAATTCGACAGTTTCTTTTGAAGATTGAAGTACAATGTGAAGAAAAACACCCCAACCCACAGATTTCGAGTTCCAACTCAATTTTCCATATGGCTATATAAGGGTGCAGTTCAGAGTTTCTCAAAACTTAAATGCAATAAGCTTCAACCATAAAATTTGATCATTTTTTCCAATGACTTTTGTGCGGAAAGTAAACTCCTTTTTGATTGATTGATGAAAAGCGTTTTCTTTAACCTGCAGAGAAAAATCGTGATAAAAATGGTGGAAAACGAGTCAAGCATTATAGCCCCCTCCCGTTGATATGGATTTTTACCATGATTGTGGGAGGCGCGGTGGGGTGTTACGTTCCCGTGACGAATTTTTACCCGAAAAGAGATGTAATATTAGGGGGGTGTTCGGAGGAATTCTTGTCAAATTCCCCTCAAACTTATTCATCATTTTTTTTGGGGGGGGGGGATAATGCGGGGTATTTTGTTTTGGGGGGATAAAGTGGTGCATTAAGAGTAGGGGGCAATTGGGGTTATCATTGTTATAACCCCCATTCTTTAAAATTGATAGTCTTCAACAACCCGCAACCTCTGTGCCCTCAGCCAGTTCTCCTTAGCCTTCAGACCATCAATGCTAGCGCAATTATCCTTGGCTCTCCATCTGTATGAATTTACTACCATAACCCCCTTGGATCTTACATCGTTTTAACCCTCTAGACAATTACCCCCCCCCCCCCGTACATGAGTTTGGGAGGTAATCAGGGGGTGGGGTAACTTCGACACGGTTTATATGATCAAATTGTCTCTGTCATATTAGCAATCGCGAAAATATAATATCCCCTCTGGCAATCTAGCTTTTTCGGTATTTTGGACTAAAAATCCCAAAATGCTCCGACAATATTGTTAAACATCTGATCTGGCAGCTATACAGAGTAAATAGTTGATAGACGGCAATTAAAATAGACGAAAATAAAAAATAGCCAGAAGTTTTCACATATTTTTAAACATTCAGTAGTAAGAAACACTCTGTGAAAGTGAGTTGGTTAATTTGTGTTAATTTGAAGCCGCCATGAATGGAACTTCACAAACAACGTAATGCAACACTTTTCCATCGCACTCATAGTCGTCAATTCCCAGGTACTCTGGCTGCATTCCAGGGCGACTCTGAGCAGTACACTGCTCATCTCGTTCGTCCAGGGTGTTTCCGGGCTGTGATTCGTTGCGCCAGAGAGTTTCTATCAATGGCATTCCTTTCATGTGACCAGAATTAACGTAGAAGAGTTCTCGATTTCTCCTCGTGTCGATTTTGGTCTGGGTTAAAACTCCATTTTCCGGCATTCGGGCCGGTACTGTCCTTGTGAACATAGTCCAAAATCCGGACTGGCTATTGTTTGGCAGTCCCTTTCCAATCGCAAACGTCAGGATCTGCCCAAGTCGTGCCTATTTGAAACAAAGATAATTTCAACTGATTAAGAAACAATTTTACACTATCCAATCTAAATGTTGATTCACTTTTTTTCCTTTCAAAAATTAGGACCTATTCTCCCGGGCCGAGGATTTTGCCGAAAAATAACGGGGAAAAGAGTGTAAAGAGTGTAAAAATAATATTTTTACACCGTTAGTGCCCCCCTTATTAAGGGTGGAATTACCTTATAAAGTGTAATTTTAGTGGTGTAATTTTAAGATTTAACGGTGGAAAAAAAGTGGTATAACTTATTTTTACACTCTTCGAACTAAACTGTTAAAACTTATTTATACACTCTTTATTACACCGTAAAAACTTATTTTTACACTCTTCATTACATTGTTAAAACTTATTGGTACACTCTTTATTACACTCTTTTTCTATCATTTACCCCCATAAATTACACTTTAATATGTAATTCCACCCTTAATAAGGGGGGCACTAACGGTGTAAAAAAATTATTTTTACACTCTTTACACTCTTTTCCCCGTTATTTTTCGGCAAAATCCTCGGCCCGTAAACCGTCTTGAAAGCACGCGGTAGTCTGATCAGATGCACTAAATGAGTCTATAAATATATTTAGCTACAGCAATAGCGGAAATATCTCAATTTGATTTAAAAAAATCATTTCATGAGGTATTTCCATTATGATTTGAGTGTGTTTCCCTCCTCCTTATCTCAACCGGGCTGGGGACCGGCTACGGCGGAGTTATGAACATTCAACTAAAGGAGATTTTTGAGCAAAACACTGGCAAAAAACCACGCCTAAACTCTATCTCCAAAACAAAACAAAAGCAAACAGTAAAATTGCTAAGAACTTTCGGAAACAATAACAAAAACAAAATAAATTACAAAATATATCGGATAAAATAAAATAAAGAAAGAAATAACAGTTTCCAGAGGCAAGCTATACCAGAAATTATTTTCCTCCTAGACTCTATATACCCTTGGAATACTCCATACCAACTTTGGTTCAATTTCAACAAATCTATGACCCTATCAAAATAACTATATTTAAAATTCGCTAATTGCGAAATTCGCAAGTTTCCGTATGAAAAACCAACTTTTTTTCCTGGACAAGCTATAGCATAAATTTTTTTGATTTACATTCTACCTACACAGGGAATACTCCATACCGAGTTTGGTTTGATTTGAACAACTCTATGACCCTATCAAAAACAACTATAGTTAAAATTCGTTATTCGCGAAATTCGCAATTTCCGTATGTAAAACCCAAATTTTTTCCTAGGCAAGCTATACCAAAAATTCTTTTTTTAGACTCTAAGTACACATGAAATACTCCATACAGATTTTGGTTTGAATTGAACAACTCCTTGACCCGATGAATTTTCCATATTTTTGAAAATAGAATAAGCGATTAAGTCGATATTTCCGATTGAAATACGAACTTTTTTTCTAGGAAAGTTAGACGTTTCATTTTTATTGCATTTCAACCTAGTTAGTACTGGTAGTTTGGGATATCAATTTGGTTCACTTTGGACAATTCCTTGATCCGATTAAAAAGAGCTATTTTAAAATTCGTTTTTCGCGGAATTCGCAATTTTCCGTATGAGAAACCCACTTTTTTCCTAGACAAGCTATAGCATAATTTTTTTTTGATTTACATTCTACCTACACAGGGAAAACTCCATACCGAGTTTGGTTTGATTTGAACAGCTCTATGACCATATCAAAAACAATTATATTTAAAATTCGCTAATCGCGTAATTCGCAAATTTCCGTATGTAAAACCCAACTTTTTTCCTAGGCAAGCTATACCAAAAACTCTTTTTGTTTTAGACTTTAGGTACACATGAAATACTCCATCCCGATTTTGGTTTGAATTGAACAACTCCTTGACCCGGTGAAATTTCTATATTTTTTAAAATAGAATAAGCGAATAAGTCGGTATTTCCGATTGAAAAACGAATTTTCTTCCTAGACAAGCTGTAGGAAAAATTCTTTTTGATTTACACTCTACTCACACAAGGTATACTCCATGCCGAGTTTGGTTTGATTTGAACAACTCTATGACCCTATCAAAAACAACTATAGTTAAAATTCGCTAACCGCGAAATTCGTAATTTTCCGTATGCAAAACTAACTTTTTTCCTAGTCAGGCAACATCAAACTTTTTTTGATCAACAATTTACCTAGAGAGCGGATACTCCATACCGAGTTTGGTTTGATTTGAACAACTCCTTGAGCCGATGAAATTTCTACATTTTTGAAAATAGAATAAGCGAATAAGTCGATATTTCCGATTGAAAAACGAACTTTTTCTAGACAAGCTATAGCGAAAACTTCCTTTGATTTAATTTCTACCTACATAGGGGATACTCCATACCAAATTTTGTTTGATTTGAACAACCCCTTGACCCGATGAAAATTCTATATTTTTGAAAATAGAATAAGCGAATAAGTCGATATTTCCGAATGAAAAACGAACTTTTTTTCCAGACCAGCTATAGCAAAAACTCCCTTTGATTTACAATCTATATATACAGGGGATACTCAAAACCAAGTTCGGTTCAACTGGGACAATTTCTTGACCCAATCAAAAATAACTATAGTTAAAATTCGCAAATCTCGAAATTTGCAAATTTCCGTATGAAAAACTAATTTTTTTCCTAGACAAGCTACAGCAAAAACTCTTTTTCCCATACACTCTATCTATAAGGGGAATACTCCATTCCAATTTTGGTTCAATTTGGACAATTTTATGACCTAATAAAAAAGACTTATTTTCAAAATTATTTAAAATTAACTATTCGATATAATCGCAAATTTCCGTATGAAAACTTAACTTTTTCCTAGACAAGCTACAGCAAAATTTTCTTTGTTTAACACTCTAGATGCACATGGGATACTCTATGCCGAGTTTGGTTCAGTTTCAAGAAGTTTTTGACCATACGAAAAAGACCTACTTTTAAAATTATTTATTGGAAATAATCGCAAATTTCCGTATGAAAAGATCACTTTTTTCCTAGACCAGCTCAACCAAAAACTCTATGACTCATAAAAACAACTATATCTAAAACTCGCTACTCGCGAAATTCATAAATTCACAAATTCGTAAATTGTCCGAAAAAGTCTCTAGTTGAATTTATATTCAACTTTTCGGGTTCTCTCCAGTATGTTCTGTTCATGTTACCCTCCTCCTTTTTCATTCCGGACTGGGACCGGCAGTGGTGGAGTTACAAAAAGTTATGGGTGAAATGAACAGAGCACTAGATACAAAACCAGGCTTCAAAACTCTCCAAATCTAAACAACTAGATACAATTCCTTTTGTTTAGAGGTTATAGGAGAAATGAGCAGAGCACTAGACTTAAGTCAAGGCCCATAGAGCTCTCTCCAAACCTAACATAAAAATATCTATTATCTGTTTAAGCTTCCAATCATGCAGAAACACACTCGAACGTCCGAGAATTTCAAGTTTGAAGTTTTAAATCCGTGGTCGAAACGGGCAGAAACACCCGCTAACGTTTATTGCTTACTCCAACTTTATTAAAGTTTTTAAGTATTATTAAAAGTAATATAACTTAATAAATTTCCAGCTAACCTTGGTGAATTCTAATTTTATTGAAGTTTTACACTAGTTTAGCGGAAATTCTTCGAAGCGGGCAAAAACCCGCTAGCATTTGTGAATTTTATTGGAAGTTTTACAACAACGGTCGAAGCGGAAAAAATCCGCTTAGTGGAAATTCGAAGCGGGCAAAAACCCGCTAACGTTCGTGAATTTTATTGAAGTTTTACAATAATGGTGGAAGCGGAAAAAATCTGCTCAGCGGAAATTCTTCGAAGCGGGCAGAAACCCGCCAACGTTCGTGATTATTATTGGAAGTTTCACAACTACGGTCGAAGCGGAAAAAGTCCAATAAGTGGCAATTCGAAGCGGTCAGAAACTCGCTAACGTTCAGGAATTTTATTGAAGTTTTACAATAACGGTCGGAACGGAAAAGATCTGCTTAGCGGAAATTCGAAGCGGGTAGAAACCCGCTAACCTTCGTGAATTTTATTGAAGTTTTACAATAACGGTCGAAGCGGAAAAGATCCGCTTAGCGGAAACTCTTCGAAGCGGGCAAAAGCCCGCTAACGTTCGTGAAATTTATTGATGTTTTACAATAACGGTCGAGGCGGAAAAAATCCGCAGAGTGGAAATTCGAAGCGGGCAGAAACCCGCTAACGTTCGTGAATTTTAATTTTATTGAAGTTTTACAGTAACGGTCGAAGCGGAAAAAATCCGCTTAGTGGAAATTCGAAGCGGGCAGAAACTCACTAACGTTCGTGAATTTTAATTTTATTGAAGTTTTACAATGACGGTCCAAGCGGAAAAGATCCGCTTAGTGGAAATTCGAAGCGGGCAGAAACCCGCTAACATTCAAGAATTTTAATTTTAATTTTGTAACACGATATGCAAGAGGCTCAAGGACATCTGATTCCTTTTCAAATTCTGTCGACCTGAGATGAATAACGACTGTTTCAATTATCTCGTACAGCTGTACTAAACAAGATAACTGAACTTCGATCTGCGAACAGAAGAATATGACCCACCTTAAACTCCTCATCCTCACGAACCGCGACAAAACTGTTAGCGTTAGATCTCGTATAACTCTTGCTGTCAAGATGGAAGAACCCTCAAAGTCTACCGAATAAACAAGTTTCTGGAAACTTAGCTCGGGTCTCATTGAAAATCTCAATCTTTTCTACGCACAAGTCCTCTTTGAACTCGCTAGGTTTGTTTTTCAGTTTTCAATAAAACATGCCAGATTGTCTTCTTTCGTTTCAAAGCTGCCAAGTTGTCGATTACGAATATAGCGACTGTCAATCAGACTGCACGTATTTACTATTCCAGTTAGAGTTCATACAAGGTGGTTGTTTTCAGTGAAAAAATCAAATTTTTTCAGTGGATAGCGAAACGACATATTATAGTAGAAGGCTTCTAGAAGATTTCCACATACGCTCGCATGGGATACACTCTCGTACATGGATCGTAACGAAAATGCTAGGTAATCAAGATTTTGAACAGTAGTCTCATGGGCGACAGAATTTTCGGAAAACTTACGAAAAACTAAGGGTGAAAAATAAAGAAGAAAAGTTTTCAATTCATTTGCTTTGAAATGTACAAGTGAGCGCAATGATCTGATCGACCGCTTGAAACGGTTTGGCAAAAGTACTTTGCTAGTTGCGTTGTCAATTTGGGCTATTTCAGTCGAGCTGAGTTGTTCAGCGAAAAATTTGATGACATCATAAGCAACCCCTTTAAGGCATTGGTGCATGGTGTCTATAGAGCAGGTCAACGGCAGGTTCGGAACAATGTCGAAAATTTTAACTCCGTTAAGGCTGAGTGATACCAAATTGTTATGCAAACAATAATCTAACTTTCTCGTCAATTCTTGCACATAGGTTTGCTCGCTTCTTGTCGTCGATCTTTCTTATCTCTTCGAAGATTTTCATCAACTCGTTCATCTCCAGAACGTGAGTATCAAGATACTCTTTCCAAAAAGGGCAATTCGGGCAGCAATCGTCTTTGTTGGTTCCACTGTTTGAAGCCATGTTAGTGCTGGTCTCAGGTAAACCAGAACTGGAGCAAGGTTGTGAGAAACTCAGATTATCAGGGGGCTGCTACAAACGCAGAGAGCAAATTTTCCAATCTCAGCAAAATTCGAAACTCAAAGCGGGCAGAAAAACCCCACCCACTAACGTCTGCGATGATTAAAATTATTATACATGTAAGTATGTATGTATGTATGTATGTATGTATGTATGTATGTATGTATGTATGTATGTATGTATGTATGTATGTATGTATGTATGTATGTATGTATGTATGTATGTATGTATGTATGTATGTATGTATGTATGTATGTATGTATGTATGTATGTATGTATGTATGTATGTAAGTATGTATGTATGTTTGTATGTATGTATGTATGTATGTATGTATGTATGTATGTATGTATGTATGTATGTATGTATGTATGTATGTATGTAAGTATGTATGTATGTTTGTATGTATGTATGTATGTATGTATGTATGTATGCATGTATGTATGTATGTATGTATAAATGTTTATTTAATTTGGCGACTGATTTTGATTTAGAGTTAATTGGAGGCATATTATATGGTTTCTGATTGAAATTAATCGAAATTTTTTATTTTTACCATGTTGTTGTTTTGGACGCCCGGGAGAACGGTTGGCTGCGTTAGTGTTTCCATTTTCGCCTTCTTTGATTTCTTCCGCCCAGTTGATTGTCCTAGGCAGACTTCTGTGCTATTAATAACCGGAGCGCGGGAACGACTCAAGAAGTTGACATCATCGACTAACGGAGCCTTTGGCGCAGCATGAACTTTTTTGCGCGAATCTGAAGGACTTTTGCCATCGTCTAGTTGTGCTTGAAAAATTTTCATCCCTTCTTCCACTTTTTTATAATTGCCTTTAGACAACGAACGACAAGAAACAGGTTGGTCTTTAACTTGCAGGTTGTAACTCTCTCCTTCAATTAAACTTAACTTTTCTGAGGTTTTTATTTTCTTAGGCCATTTGGTGCTGCTGTAGGTTATTAGAATCAAACTATTTTTCACAAAAAGCCACGCAATGTTGTTTTCAAAATGCTATCTTTTATACTATCCTCTCTTTCAGCTTCAGAGTCAAAAAGGTTATGGCTTTTCGTTGGTTCAGATCTCAAGTTGTCTCGTTTCATTTTCAGCGATCTAAAATTTTTCAGACAAAGTAGAGCGAAACTATTTCTATGTTTTTTTTCGAATCTGCACTAAATTTGCATAAAAACAATCTTGTGTTTAATTGTTTGAAAGAAAGTGCCTTGATTTTCAACAACGTAAATGAGTTAAATTTATCCAAAATTTCGAATTCAAAAATAGCACAATTAAGATAAATTAAAACTAATGTAGCACAAATTCTCATCTGTAACACATAGGCGTACTTTCGCATTAGACAACACTTACATAAAGGAACTGAAATCAACCTCGCCTTTAACGTGTGATCCGATTACAATTTATTTCAAAACTAGAGCCGATTCTTAAACCACTAGAAACGGTTCCTAATATTGATTACAATCCATTTTCTTTCATTTTCTACATCAGACGAACTAGATCAAAATTATTTCTCTTTTTTCTGCGAATCTGCAATTAGTATGCATAAAAAAATCTTTTGTTAAATTGTTAGAAAAAAGTGCCTTGATTTTCAACAACGTAAATGAGTTGAACTCATCCAAAAATTTTCGATTCAAAAATAGCACCGTTATGACAAATTAACACTAAAGTAGCACAAAGTCTCATCTGTAGCTCTTGAGCGTACTTCCGAATAAGACAACACTTACATATAGAAACTCAAATCAACCTCGTGTTTAACGTCTGACTCAAATACAATATATCTCTAAACTAGAGCCGGTTCTAAAATAACTCTCAACTATTCCTACTCCTGATTATTGGATGGACCTTCATTGCTTTCGGTCTCAGATTCACTCAAATTGACACAACCTTGAGAAGTGTCTTGGGGAGTTTCTTTCCTTTTCGTTTTTTCTTGGCCTCTGCCTTTTCCCTCATCTGATTCACCCAAAATGGGTCAGATTTTCGTTTCTTGTATCTAAGTGAATCCATGCCAGCTCTGTTTGCGGCTAAACGAGCTTCATTGTATGCGTTTGGCCAAAGACGAGGTGGAAAAAGTCTCTGTACAAGACCTTAAGCAGAGGAAAAGACACCTAAGCTATGCTTTTTAGGAAAAACGACCATTACAAAAACTGGATACAAAAAACTTCAAAAACGAAAACAAAGAAAATCATTTGAGGAAATTAGACTGAACTTCCGACAACTAATTCTTGAAACCTAGTTTTTGAAAACTTAGTTTTTGATCATTATAGCTTTAAAGATTTTCGTTCTATTAGGAGAAGCCGGCTTGCGCACTTCGCTTTCTCGGGTTGGGGCTATGATTTCCCTCTGTAAACCCTTCTGACCCCATAATGCTGTGCGAAGATTTCTTCCCAGATCTTCCGGATTTGAAGATCTTGGAACATTGTCCAAGTCAACCTCGTTATAAAACTTGGTACATCTGGCTCTTCTGGCTCATTTTGTGCTTGAAACTTCTGGAGATCTTTCTAAAAACAGATAGTTTAGTTTAGAATCTATCCAAAACTTGGCAAAATAACCATATCTTGACGGAAAAGTCAGAGCGCAAAAAATGAGCAACCCTTGCTAAAACTTGCTAAAAATCACTGCCAGAGAATTTGTCAAAATTTGTGTATCACAATTGTTTTTCAAATGTTTAAGGCAAGATCTTACAATGATTTTCGATTTCTGAAGCTCGCTCTCCAGCTTTCGGTTACACGCCAGAACCGCGTTCTCATGGGCTTGGATTAGATCAGTGATGATTCGTCTTCCTCATTAAGAACTTCCAGGAACTTTGTATGATTAGCGCACTTCTAAACAAGAAGGTTTTTAACTGACAAAACCGAAGAACTGATAACAAATCAACCAAATTTTCGGATAGTAGCTTAACGATTCATTAGAGTCAATAGCTATGATATTTTATCTGCTTAAATTTCTCGCAAATAATTACAATGCTTATCTTTTATTGACTTCTTAGAAAGCAAATGTATTAGATATATTGCGATAACTCTTTCACAGAGAGAAAAAAAGAGGAGCTCTATCCACAACCCTTGGACTTGCAGTTGGTAGTATTGTTCTTGGTGTCCCACCTCAACTATGGTCCCACTTTGCACCGCTTGGTGGGGTACCACTTACTGGGTTGTCAAACTGTTGCGTTAAAGCCCCATATATCTCCCTATTTCCCTCAAATTCATATTGCATCGCCGCAGGAGGCCCATGTTTCAACAACACACATTCAACTTCAGAACCATCGATTTTCAGATGAGTATTTTCCTCATTTTCAAGTTTCATTCGATCATTTATGTTAAAGGTCTTGGGCCAATGCCCATCAAATAGCCCAATTTTTAGCACCTGACAACTTTCGGTTAGAAAAACAAATTCGATTTTCAACGGCATTTCTGAAAGCATTAGGTCAATAAAAACAGATCAATCCAAATGCGTTCAAGTCAATTGCAAACCAACGAAGAAAGTCAAAAGACAAAAACAACAACTTCAAGGACAATTACTCACAATTTCACGCAAACTCTAAAATCAAAAGAATTTCTTTGTGACACAATTGCTATGCGGCTATCATTATCAAAAAGATCAGGCTCCGCGAACAACAAAAACCAAGTCAAACAAAGTAACGCTACGAACGTTTCACATTGCAGCTTTGCAAAATTCGAAGCGGACAGAAACACCCGCTAACGTCCGTGAATTTCAAATTTATTGAAGTTTTACAATAACGGTCGAAGCGGAAAAAATGCGCTCAGTGGAAATTCGAAGCGGGCAGAAACCCGCTAACGTTCGCGTGAATTTTAATTTTATTGAAGTTTCACAGTAACGTTTGAAGCGGAAAAGATCCGCTCAGTGGAAATTCGAAGCCGGCAGAAATCCGCTAACGTTCGTGACCTTTAATTTTATTGAAGTTTTACAATAACGGTCGTGCGGAAAAGATCCGCTTAGTGGAAATTCGAAGCGGGCAGAAAACCGCTAACGTTCAATAATTTTAATTTTATTGATGTTTTACAATGACGGTTGAAGCGGAAAAAATCCGCTGAGTGAAAATTCGAAGCTGGCAGAAACCCGCTAACGTTCGTGAATTTTAATTTTATTGAAGTTTTACAATGACGGTCCAAGCGGAAAAGATCCGCTTAGTGGAAATTCGAAGCGGGCAGAAACCCGTCAACGTTTGTGATTTTTATTGAAGTTTTAAAATAACGGTCGAAGCGGAAAAGATCCGCTTAGTGGAAATTCGAAGCGGGCAGAAATTCGCTAACGTTCGTGAATTTTAATTTTCTACTACTGCTATTACTACTACTACTACTATTACTACTACCGTGACCAGTCAGTTGGCCGACGTTCAAATTAGCCGACACACCTTTCAGCCGACACTTGAGCAAATATAACTACTCGAACATCGCCATTCACGATAATTGCCCGCGCATTAAGCGGTAAATGTAGCATTCTTTAGTTGTTAAACAAACATTAATCGGCTATTACTGCTAGCTAACTTATCCCTGCCTCATTGGCCCGTGGGATTTGATATGAATCTATATCACAACCGAACAAATTATTACGGCCGAACATAAATAAGTCGACGCTTATAATAGCACAACTTTAATTATACAGTTCCGATGTGGGTCATTTTCACGTCTCTCGATGAAAGCTTCCAACCAATTGGAGTGTCTTCTAATTTGTGTGTCGGCTAATACACCTAGCCCTACTACTACTTTTAATGTAATCAAATTTTTTTGTCAAAATCACGCAAATGTAATTAAATTGAATCAAATTTCAATAGTGCAAGTACAAATAATCAAAGAAAGCAATCAAATTATAATAGTACAAGTGAATCAAAGTTATCAAAAGTAAACAAAAGTACAAGTATTCAAAGAAAGCAGTCAAATTTAAGCTAATTCAAATGATTTTCTCGCATGGCTTCGTTGATTGCGCAAGCCAGCTCTTTCCTACCCTTCTCGTTCAGATGAACGCCGTCATGTAAAAAAGACCTGGCTTTGTGCACTTCCTTGTGCAGCTTGAAAAAAAGGCAAATTTGACAGGGTTAGTTGCGCGTTGAAACGTTGGATGTTAAAATGGATGCAATTTCGCTTCATTAGTAGACACGATTATTCTAGGAAGGATCGCTAAATTTCTTATAGAACTGTATGAGGCCCGTATTTTATCCAAAACATCAGCCGGTTCTTCGCCCAGTCCATTGCGCGCAGCCAGGTTGTTACCGCCTACAGCCAGGATGACATTTCTGTAGACGGTCAAGGTGTCCAGCAACATATAAAATTGATAAAATTTTCCCCCAGATAAGGAATATGCAACACAGTTCTAAACACATATGCTGTCGAAGATTGAATCGCCGACGATCGCGGTATGGACCGTTTCTTCATCGACAAATTTATTGTAAATGAATTTGGCTGTGGTCTCGTCGATGTTGTTCTTCACAATCTTTCCGTGCTGTTGATGGTCAGCAAACAGCGGTTTTAGCCTTTTCTTAGGCGGGGCTGAGTTATTGTTCCCACGAAGGTTACCCAGTCGACTGCGATCCATTTCAACTGAAAGCGAAACAAATATTTACAAAGCTCAACAACACAGCAGCAGGAACCCACCAATAGTATAATAGTACAGATAAAGTATCAAGCGCGTATTGGGTACTGGCATATAGCCTATCGAATTCGCCTTGACGAGAGCTTTCCAACGATACAACTTTTGTATAGGGTCGTTCCGCGATGGGTCGCGACGATCTGGACTGCTGCCCGACGATGAGTTACCCAGTCGACTGCGATCCATTTCAAATGAAAGTGAAACAAATATTTACAGAGCTCAACAACACAAAAGCAGGAACCCACCAATAGTATAATAGTACAGATGAATTATTAAGCGCGTATTGGGTACTGGCATATAGCCTATCGAATTCGCCGTGACGAGAGCTTTCCAACGATATAACTTTTTTATGGGTCGTTCCGCGATTGGTTGCGACGATCTGGGCTGCTGCCCGACGATGGGTTACGATGGATTGCTACGTGCCGATTCGACAAAATGATTGCAGCTTGCGTGCCCGACGTGATTAATTTCAACGTGCCCATTCGACACTCGACACCCGACTCATTCTACTTCTTTTGAAACATTCGTTTTGATACCACGTTCATCTTTATACATGCTTACCTCAAGGAGGTAAGGACGCATTGGATGAGCTGCTCGCTGCTATCACTTGACCTGAAAGAGCCCGCATAAGCATGTCACGTGACCGGAAGGACGTTGTGAACCAAAATTTCACTACCTCATGTCAGTTAGCCGCTATAAAGATGAAGTAAATTAAAAAGTGGTAAAAGTAATATATTCGAGAAGTTCTCTAGCTGGACAGTGTATAGAGATAAATAAAAAAGGTTTGCAACTGAGGGGGTGTTGGGGGGTTGGGGGTGGTGGTAACTGGTTGGGACTGGGCCTATGGTGTGTATCAGAAAAAGGCTTATATCTCAAAAACTACTGAACCAAATTTAAAAAATGAATATGTTTTGGAATCAGCATGAACTGGGGCATCATGCTGCCGTTAAAAAACTTAAAAAAGTGAAGGCTTAAAAAATCGATTTTTGACATTTTTGCTGAAATTTGCCTATTTTCAGCAAAGTTTGGAAAATCAAAAAAAATAGGCAATGAAATTAGACCGAAACTTTTCAAACCGTATATATTCGTAAAGAGAACTAACTGAGCAAAAAATGATCTAATATACTTCCAAAACGATTCGTAAAAAAAAGTTATTAAACTAAACAACTTTGAAAATATGAAAAATTTGCGAAAAACGACCCTGATTTTGATCTCTACATTGCTCTCGCATTCTCTTATTTGGAAACACCATAAAAAAATAATTATATGGCAGCGTGAAATTTAGTTTACTATGATACCAAAAACTTGTATATTTTGTTTTAAAAAAGTTGGAAGTTTAGTCAAAGTATCACAAAAATGCACAATTTGTGGCCACCAAATCGCTAAGTTTTGAAAATTTTCAATTTAAATAAACAAAATAGAAAAGAAATATATATATATATATATATATATATATATATATATATATATATATATATATATATATATATATATATATATATATATATTCAAAAAATACATTATCACGGCAACAAAATAGGTTACCATAGATTTTTTAACTCGTTTTTTTCAAAAAGTTATTAACAGACGTTTTTAATGATTTTCGACAATTTTTTCACCTATTTCGACGGTTCATTAAAATTTTGTGAACAAATCAAAATATTGGCGTGTACGTCTACAGAAACTCACAATGTACGTTATCACAGCAACAAAATGGGCTATCATAGACTTTCCAACTCGTTTTCTTCAAAAACTTAATAACAGACGTTTTTCATGAAGTTCGACAATTTCTTCACCTAATTCGACGGTTCATTAAAATTTTGTAATCAAATGAAAATATTGGCGTGTACTTCTACACAAACTCATAAAGTACGTTATTATAGCAACAAAATGGGCTGACAAAGACTTTCTAACTCGTCTTCTTCAAAAAGTTATCAACAGACGTTTTTCGTGTAGTTCGACAATTTTCTTCACCTAAATCGAAGTTTCATTAAAATTTTGTGAAAAAATCAAAATAGCGGCATTTACTTCTACACAAACTCCAAAAGTACGTTATCACGGCAACAAAAAGGACTGACATAGACTTTCTAGCTCGTCTTCTCTAAGAAGCTATTAACAGACGTTTTTCATGAAGTTCGACATTTTCTACACCTAATTTGACGGTACATTTAAATTTTGTGAACAAACCAAAACATTGGCATTTACTTCTTCAAAATTTCATAAGGTATGTTATCACGGCAACAAAATGAGCTAACACAAACTTTCTAACTCGTCTTCTTCGAAATGTTATTAGCAGACGTTTTTCGTGAAGTTCGACCTTTTCTTCACCTAATTCGACTTTTCATTAAAATTTTGTGAGAAAATCAAAACATTGGCATTTACTTCTACGCTAACTCATAAAGTACGTTATCACGGCAACAAAATGGACTGACATAGACTTTCTAACTCGTCTTCTTCGAAAAGTTATTATCAGACGTTTTTCATGATGTTCGACAATTTCTTCACCTAATTCGACGGTTCAACAAAATTTTGTGAACAAGTCAAAATGTTGGCGTGTACTTCTAAACAAACTCATAAGGTACGTTATCACAGCAACAAAATGGGCTATCATAGACTTTCCAACTCGTTTTCTTCGAAAAGTTATTAACACGTCTTTCATGAAGTTCGACTTCTTCACCTAATTCGACGGTTCATTAAAGTTTTGTGAACAAATCAAAATATTGGCGTGTACTTCTACATAAACCCATAAGGTACGTTATCACAGCAACAAAATGGGTTAACATAGACTTTCTAACTCGTCTTCTTCAAAACGTTATTAGCAGACGTTTTGCATGAAGTTCGACAAATTCTTCACCTAATTCGACGGTTCATTAACCCGTAAGCTTAATTGTTGTTTTTTTTGTATAATTCACTGGTATCAAGGACATTAAAACGAATGGTTTGCAACCGGCGGCGTTAAAAAGGTGCATTTGAAACTCATTATGCAATGAATCAGACATGCCCTTAACCTGCAAAAGTCTCTTCTACTGCAGAAAGAAGATTAAAGACAGGCCAAACCAAAAAACTAAACAAAAAAACGGTTTCATTGTCATCTGTATCTCCCTCCTATCCTTTTTGGGTTGAAGATGTAGATCAAATTTTTATTATTGCAGCACAAATTTTCACCTATTTGTTACCTATTTTACAATTTTAAAATATTTATATTTCGCAAAAACGGCGCAACCCCTTTTCCGAAACATAAGATACAAAGGATGTCTCCTAATTTTGTTCCTTTTCTGTATTTAACTTTCGAACGAAAATTACTGAGGCCGAAATTTTGGAGAATACCTCTGCGGTGTAACGAATAATCAGATACTGGAGGAAAATTTTTCATGTGTTCGAAATATGTTCCAGAATTGAAAATTTTAACTAAAATTTTCCAAAATTTTTTTGTCCAAAGTTTTCCATCAAGTGACTGATTTATTGGTCAAGGAAGCTGATTTATTGGAAAATAATGAAGAATTTGATCACGATGTATAGTTTGAATTGAATACTCTAACTCTACGCACCTGGAGCATACATTTTTTTGAATGAAACGAATCAATTGAAATCGGATCATGTGGCAACCACTAGTCTCTGAACCAGTGCTGTCTGTACCAGTACGGTCTCTCACTGAGCATTCGGTACGGGTTCTGAAAACTCCCGTCTGGGCGGAAGTGTTTTATGATCTGGACCTTGGATTGTTCAAGTTTTGACAAGACTCAGGATTCTGATTTCAAGTAAAATTGAACATGCGCCGTTTTTTTTCCGATGAAACATATATAAATTTGCAATTTCGTGATTCTCAAGATGCTATTCATTCTGGGTTGAAGATGTAGATAAAATTTTTATTATTGCAGCACAAATTGCTGTAATTTTTTTTCTTATGAGGAGCCTGGATAAGATTTACACTCGTTGAAAAGAAGGAATTAAATGGACAAAACACTGTAATTGTAGTGTATTTCTAAGAGTGTAATTTCCTAAAATTTGCAGTTTATTTCTAAGAGTGTAATCGCTTCAAAATTACACTTTTCCCACTAAAAATTGGACGAAGATGTGTAATCAAAAGTAAATTTTAAGAGTGTAAAAAGAGTGGATTAAAGAGTGTAAAGAGTATAAAAAGAGTGTAATTTTTGTAAAATTACACTCTTACAATCTTTTCCTTGCTATTTAAGAGTGGAAAAGGCTTTACACCCTTAATCTTGCTCAATAACGGTGTACTAGGGGTGGACACCTCGGCCCGGGCAGTATCCCCCCAGCAGCTTATCCGTATTGAGAAACACCGACGAAAACGAGGTAAGAGCCATCGGTTTTTGTCGGTTTTTGTCAGTTTCATGGGTTTTGCTGGTAAGAAGCGTCGGTTTTTGTCGATTTTGTCGAAAACGTTGGTATCGCTGTAAGGAGCGTAAGCTTCATTAGAACAGTCAATTCCAAGGAAAGGGGTGTCGGTTTATGTAAAAAAGCCCTCTAGAGTCATCCTGTAGTAGTAATAGTAGTAGTAGTAGTAGTAGTAGTAGTAGTAGTAGTAGTAGTAGTAGTAGTAGTAGTAGTAGTAGTAGTAGTAGCAGTAGTAGTAGTAGTAGTAGTAGTAGTAGTAGTAGTAGTAGTAGTAGTAGTAGTAGTAGTAGTAGTAGTAGTAGTAGTAGTAGTAGTAGTAGTAGTAGTAGTAGTAGTAGTAGTAGTAGTAGTAGTAGTAGTAGTAGTAGTAGTAGTAGAAGCGAGATACTGTGGCAAACCTAAAGCAGCTGCCACACGCGTGTTTTCCTGCAAAGTACAAGATGTTATCGGAAACGAGTTTGAAAACATAGAAGCGTTCAAGTATCTCGGATCATATGTCAGCCTCAAGCATGGAGACCTCCAGGAAGTCAATTGCAAACTTGCAGAAGGTAGACAACGGTTTGCTAACTTCCAAAATCTCTGGAAGAGCAAGCAGCTCAGCGTGCACCTCAAGTGCAATTTGTACAAAGCACTCGTTTTATCAGCCGTGCTGTACAGCTCAGAGACTTGGACTCTTTCGAAATTAATGGAGAGAAAACTTGAGTTTCCACTGTGGTTGTCTTCGGAGAATTCTACGTGTGTCATATCTGGAGAAAGCAACGAACGATGAAATTATGTCAAGATCGCGAATGCCCCAACTATCCACGATGATCATGCTCAAACGGATAAAATGGTACGGTCACATCCAGAGAATGGAACCAGGAAGATTAGCCCGCAGTGCCTTCGATTGGGACCCGCCCGATCAATACGCCCATGCCAGACGCGCTCCTGGGGGGCAACGGAAAACGTGGATGAGTCAAATCGAAGGAGACTGTGTACGAAACAAAGTATCGTTCACCAGATTGCAGGAGAAAGCAGCAACCGGGTCAAAGAATGCCTTCAACAATTTCGTCGTACAGCACTTCACAGAATAACCAAACAAATAACTCTTCTTGTTTTGTTTGTATTTGTATTTGTATTTGTATTTGTTGCCAACCGTGCCTTTATTTCATATTTGGAATTAAAGTGTTGAAACAGTAGTAGTAGTAGTAGTAGTAGTAGTAGTAGTAGTAGTAGTAGTAGTAGTAGTAGTAGTAGTAGTAGTAGTAGTAGTAGTAGTAGTAGTAGTAGTAGTAGTAGTAGTAGTAGTAGTAGTAGTAGTAGTAGTAGTAGTAGTAGTAGTAGTAGTAGTAGTAGTAGTAGTAGTAGTAGTGGGGGACAAAATCCAACCTCACCTCCACGTGGTGTCCCCTGGGGGTAGGTCATGTGCTGCGGATCTACGCTCACATGGTCGAGCTAACGAGGCACTGGTCTTCTAGTTTGTGGCGCAACTAGTCGTATCTCAGCCTTCAAACACCAAAGCAATGAGTACAATCAACCATGGCCCCGAGTCCCGGGTAAGGGGTGCTAAAAATCTCCCGAGGAACCAACTCAGAATTGCAACTTTAAACGTCAGAACACTGACCCAAGCCGGATCTCTAGAGGCTTTGAAAATGGATCTGGCGCGATACAAGTTGGATATTCTGGGAGTGCAGGAGACGAGATTGCAGGAGCAAGAAATTGATCTCGGAGACCACAAGCTCTACCTGTCTGACTCGTGGTTGTCTGGTGTAAAGTCGAGACAAGGAGGAGTGGGCGTTGCTGTAAAGAAGTCATTGATAAACAGCATCGTAGAACAAGTGGCTCTAAGTGAACGTATTTGCTACGTCAAGTTCGCGGCTCAGAGGAGAGCCAATCTAGCTGTTGTTGTCTGCTACGCACCTACGAATTAAGCTAGTCTCCAAGAGAAGGATTTGTTTTGGAGTCAACTTTCAGACCTAGTTTCCAGTTTCAAACATAGGGAGCGTATTTGTGTCATCGGTGACCTCAATGCAGAGCCTGGACACCAGTTGAATGACACCATGAGCTGCAGAGGCCCGTTTGGAATGGGTGAAGAAAATGAAAACTCTGAAAAGTTGTTATCATTTTGCACTTCACACAAATTGCTCGTAGGTGGTACATGGTTCCAGCATCGACAAGTGCATCGGTACACCTTCAACCCTCCCGATCCGAGTTGTCGAAAAAAGATGCTGGATCACATTCTGTTTGCAGAGAGATACAGAGGATGTCTGACGAATGTGAGGTCCAGAAGAGGGAAAACCACAATTACCGATCACGAACTGGTCATTGCGGAAGTATCTATGAAACTTTTGTCTAAAAAGTCATGCTTCACGCCCAGAATCAGTTCTGCAAAGCTGCAAGATGAAACAACGCGTGACTTATTCACGCAGGAGGTCAAGTTACATCTTGATAAGAGCGGCGATTTCGAGAATACAGAGCAGTCTTGGGACAATTTTCGAAAAGCCCTGAACCAAGCAGCAGTGAAATGCCTCCTTCCGGACAAGCGAGTGAACAAACCTTGGATTTCTCCAGATTCTCTGGAACTTATCCGGAAACGAGCCGATCTACAGTTAAAGAAACACAGCAGCGCGGAGGTGCTGTTAGAGTTCACAAACTGCTGTAAGGAAGTCAGAAAAGCTCTACGTGCAGACAAACGGGCATGGCTTGAACGCAAAGGCCAAGAAGTGCAGAGCTTCGCGGACAGAGGCAACTTAAAGGAGGTTTTTGGGGCATCACAGCAGATTTGCCGAAACTGGAGGCCCCAGTTGACCAAATTAGTTTCAAGCACTGGCGTCAACTTACGGACGAAAGAGGAACGACTTGAACGCTGGACGGAACATTTTAGTCAACTCCTGAATCCCTCAACATTCAGTTGCAGTACGAGATTGGATCCCGAAGAAGCAGCTGAAAGCTTGCCGATTGACCTGAGCCCAATTCGATTTGAAGAAGTGCTTGAAGCTGTCCGCAGGTTGAAGAATGGCAAGGCAAGTGGACCCGATAACATTTCCTGTGAGATGTTGAAAGCACACAAGGGTATTGTCGAGTGGCTCTGGGACATCATAGATAAATGTTGGTCGACGGAAGTTCTGCCCGATGACTGGAAGGTAGCAGAAATTGTCCCATTATACAAGAGTAAAGGAAAGAGGTCAGAGTGTTCGAACCACCGAGGGATCTCTCTATTGTCAGTACCAGGCAAAGTGTTCGCTTCCGTTACTCTCAATCGATGCAAAGATTCAGTGGATCGCGTCTTAAGGGAAGAGCAGTGTGGCTTCAGAAAAAGCAGAGGATGCGCCGATCAACTCTTTGCCCTGCGTCAAATAATAGAGAAATCAATGGCGTTTCAATTGGATATTAGCTTTTGTTTCATAGACTTTCGAGCGGCATTCGATTCTGTCGATCGTGAGCAGATGTACCAGATAATGAAACACTATGGTCTGCCGCAAAAAGTGATAAACATCATAAGAAACAGCTATGATGGATTCAAATGTCGAGTCAAAGCCGAAGGTGAGAAGGGACGCTTATTTGATGTCAGAACAGGCGTTAGGCAGGGTGATGTGTGGTCCCCAATCCTATTCGGCCTTGTCATCAACTACATTTTAGCTAACTCGGTGCATGGAGGATTAGACATTGGGAGATTGGTGGCTGACTTAGATTTTGCTGATGATGTTGCTCTCGTGGGGGTCTCAGACAGTGAGGTGCAAGAAAACCTACATCGAATCGAGGCCCTAGCGGAAGCCGCTGGTCTGAAGATTAATGTGGCCAAAACAAAGAATATGGGCGTAAAATGCGACAACCCAAATGTTGTTGCAGTGCCTAGTATCCAACAGAACGTGGAGATACTCACTGGAACACATAAAGGCAAACTAGGACTCCTGGCAGAGACATCTAGCCAGTCACGACTAACCATCGGCACGGAAGTGCTGCTGGGAACGAAAAAGAAAGCGGGCTGGTTCGAAACACAAGATGGCCGGAAGCTCAGATTGAAAAGCTTAGCGGAGGCTAAGCCAGCGTTGGTAGCTTCACAACAACAATCTGCAGTAGCGGATTTAGAGTCGCTAGAAAATGAGAGTGGGTCAGCGGTGGCTGATCAAGAGTCTTTAAGATGTCAGAACTGTCAGCGGCAATTCAGTACAGTTACCGGACGCAAAGTGCACCAAACAAGATTCTGCAAAGCCGGTTCGTCAAAGAATGTCGTCGACAAGTCAAAGTTCGAGCAACTAGAGGCGAGCCTCACCTGTGACAAGTGTGAAAGGAAGTTCAAAACAGTCAATGGCCGAAAAGTTCACCAATCGAGATACTGTGGCAAACCTAAAGCAGCTGCCACACGCGTGTTTTCCTGCAAAGTACAAGATGTTATCGGAAACGAGTTTGAAAACATAGAAGCGTTCAAGTATCTCGGATCATATGTCAGCCTCAAGCATGGAGACCTCCAGGAAGTCAATTGCAAACTTGCAGAAGGTAGACAACGGTTTGCTAACTTCCAAAATCTCTGGAAGAGCAAGCAGCTCAGCGTGCACCTCAAGTGCAATTTGTACAAAGCACTCGTTTTATCAGCCGTGCTGTACAGCTCAGAGACTTGGACTCTTTCGAAATTAATGGAGAGAAAACTTGAGAGTTTCCACTGTGGTTGTCTTCGGAGAATTCTACGTGTGTCATATCTGGAGAAAGCAACGAACGATGAAATTATGTCAAGATCGCGAATGCCCCAACTATCCACGATGATCATGCTCAAACGGATAAAATGGTACGGTCACATCCAGAGAATGGAACCAGGAAGATTAGCCCGCAGTGCCTTCGATTGGGACCCGCCCGATCAATACGCCCATGCCAGACGCGCTCCTGGGGGGCAACGGAAAACGTGGATGAGTCAAATCGAAGGAGACTGTGTACGAAACAAAGTATCGTTCACCAGATTGCAGGAGAAAGCAGCAACCGGGTCAAAGAATGCCTTCAACAATTTCGTCGTACAGCACTTCACAGAATAACCAAACAAATAACTCTTCTTGTTTTGTTTGTATTTGTATTTGTATTTGTATTTGTTGCCAACCGTGCCTTTATTTCATATTTGGAATTAAAGTGTTGAAACAGTAGTAGTAGTAGTAGTAGTAGTCCGGAAGCTAAGATTGAAAAGCTTAGCGGAGGCTAAGCCAGCGTTGGTAGCTTCACAACAACAATCTGCGGTAGCAGATTCAGAGTCGCTAGAAAATGAGAGTCGGTCAGTGGTGGCTGACCAAGAGTCTTTAAGATGTCAGAATTGTCAGCGGCAATTCAGTACAGTTACCGGACGCAAAGTGCACCAAACAAGATTCTGCAAAGCCGGTTTGTCAAAGAATGTCGTCGACAAGTCAATGTTCGAGCAACTAGAGAAGAGCCTTACCTGTGACAAGTGTGAAAGAAAGTTCAAAACAGTCAATGGCCGAAAAGTTCACCAATCGAGATACTGTGGCAAACCTAAAGCAGTTGCCACACGCGTGTTTTCCTGCAAAGTACAAGATGTTCTCGGAAACGAGTTTGAAAACATAGAAGCGTTCAAGTATCTCGGATCATATGTCAGCCTCAAGCATGGAGACCCGCAGGAAGTCAATTGCAAACTTGCAGAAGGTAGACAACGGTTTGCTAACTTCCAAAATCTCTGGAAGAGCAAGCAGCTCAGCGTGCACCTCAAGTGCAATTTGTACAAAGCACTTGTTTTATCAGCCGTGCTGTACAGCTCAGAGACTTGGACTCTTTCGAAATTAATGGAGAGAACACTTGAGAGTTTCCACTGTGGTTGTCTTCGGAGAATTCTACGTGTGTCATATCTGGAGAAAGCAACGAACGAAGAAATTATGTCAAGATCACGAATGCACCAACTATCCACGATGATCATGCTCAAACGGATAAAATGGTACGGACACATCCAGAGAATGGAACCAGGAAGATTAGCCCGCAGTGCCTTCGATTGGGACCCGCCCGATCAATACGTCCATGCTAGACGCGCTCCTGGGGGGCAACGGAAAACGTGGATGAGTCAAATCGAAGGAGACTGTGTACGAAACAAAGTATCGTTCACCAGATTGCAGGAGAAAGCAGCAACCGGGTCAAAGAATGCCTTCAACAATTTCGTCGTACAGCACTTCACAGAATAACCAAACAAAAAACTCTTCTTGTTTTGTTTGTATTTGTTGCCAACCGTGCCTTTATTTCATATTTGGAATTAAAGTGTTGAGACAGTAGTATTAGTAGTAGTAGTAGTAGTAGTAGTAGTAGTAGTAGTAGTAGTAGTAGTAGTAGTAGTAGTAGTAGTAGTAGTAGTAGTAGTAGTAGTAGTAGTAGTAGTAGTAGATGCAAAGTAGTACACGCGTGTTTTCCTGCAAAGTACAAGATGTTCTCGGAAACGAGTTTGAAAACATAGAAGCGTTCAAGTGTCTCGGATCATATGTCAGCCTCAAGCATGGAGACCTGCAGGAAGTCAATTGCAAACTTGCAGAAGGTAGACAACGGTTTGCTAACTTCCAAAATCTCTGGAAGAGCAAGCAGCTCAGCGTGCACCTCAAGTGCAATTTATACAAAGCACTCGTTTTATCAGCCGTGCTGTACAGCTCAGAGACTTGGACTATTTCGAAATTAATGGAAAGAAAACTTGAGAGTTTCCACTGTGGTTGTCTTCGAAGAGTTCTACGTGTGTCATATCTGGAGAAAACAACGAACGAAGAAATTATGTCAAGATCACGAATGCCCCAACTATCCACGATGATCATGCTCAAACGGATAAAATGGTACGGACACATCCAGAGAATGGTACCAGGAAGATTAGCCCGCAGTGCCTTCGATTGGGACCCGCCCGATCAATACGTCCAAGCTAGACGCGCTCCTGGGGGGCAACGGAAAACGTGGATGAGTCAAATCGAAGGAGACTGTGTACGAAACAAAGTATCGTTCACCAGATTGCAGGAGAAAGCAGCAACCGGGTCAAAGAATGCCTTCAACAATTTCTTCGTACAGCACTTCACAGAATAATCAAACAAATAACTCTTCTTGTTTTGTTTGTATTTGTTGCCAACCGTGCCTTTATTTCATATTTGGAATTAAAGTGTTGAAACAGTAGTAGTAGTAGTAGTAGTAGTAGTAGTAGTAGTAGTAGTAGTAGTAGTAGTAGTAGTAGTAGTAGTAGTAGTAGTAGTAGTAGTAGCAGTAGTAGTAGTAGTAGTAGTAGTAGTAGTAGTAGTAGTAGTAGTAGTAGTAGTAGTAGTAGTAGTAGTAGTAGTAGTAGTAGTAGTAGTAGTAGTAGTAGTAGTAGTAGTAGTAGTAGTAGTAGTAGTAGTAGTAGTAGTAGTAGTAGTAGTAGTAGTAGTAGTAGTAGTAGTAGTAGTAGTAGTAGTAGTAGTAGTAGTAGTAGTAGTAGTAGTAGTAGTAGTAGTAGTAGTAGTAGTAGTAGTAGTAGTAGTAGTAGTAGTAGTAGTAGTAGTAGTAGTAGTAGTAGTAGTAGTAGTAGTAGTAGTAGTAAAAGAGTCAATGCCGTATACGTGAAATTCATTGTTAACAGAAATGCACTGTTACGTTAACAAAACTTACCGAAACATTCAATGCAGAAGACGCATGGGTTATCAGGAGAAAGGGAATCCAACTTACAACCATTTGCTTAGATATAGCGCTTCTAAATGAAGTTATTGGCATGTCGAAAAAATTATGCTGGCTTTTAAAAGCACATTAGCAATCCTCGGAGCACGAATGGGGAAATGATTATCACTCTGATGTTTCTTTGTAGATAGAATGTTAAACGGATAATGACTTCATGGACGTGTGGGTAAGCTGTTGAAATTGATGGTTTTTTATATCAAGTTTGTCGTTACACAGTTTGCATAATAAAATGAGATCAATTTTTATTAGTTGAAAGAAAATAGGAAGTAGTTCAAGATGTTTGAGCCAACTGCGCTTTTGATCCATTTCACCACTCTACAGCGTAATTTTTCCAGCCGTCGCATTTGGGTGATTCTGAATGATCAAGCGAGACTTCAATATATTAGTATTGACTGACTGAGTGTAGTATAAATAGGTTTCTTCCGTTTCTCTGAAGCACTGAAAGGAACCTTTCGTCTCAGAGAATGAAAGAAATGATTTGGTTAGGTCAATTTTTCATCGATATAAGTTTCCCAAGACATTTTTGCAGTAATAATAAAAACCAAGTCAGTAATTTGGCTCGTCGATGTTAGTAAGTTGTTAATCAACATAAAAAAGCAATTCAAATATTTCATTAGAGGACAGTACAGAACACTATAGAAGAAGATTAGACTATTGGAAGACTACCAATTAAATTGGATATCCAGATCCTGCACAAGTTCTGACCCGGCGGATTAAGGAATCTTCAAGTCGTCACAATAGAGAAAGTATTTGCTCACTTCAAGGTTGTCGCCATTATCCCTAATGAAGAGAGTGAATAGTAAGGGACCAAGTTAGCTGCCCAAGGTATCGGAATTTCCGACAAAAGCGAGGAATCAAATTTAACACATTGTCTCCTGTTGAACAAAAAGGAACTTATAAGTGTCGGAAGGTTGATTCATTTATTCTTCATTTATTTTGTCACTAATAGGCTATGTTTAACGGAATCAAACGCTTTCCTTCAGTCAAAATAAATTGAAACTACCGGCAAAATGTTTTCACGTAAAGAGTAGATATGGTTCAAAAAAGATAACATCTGGATCAAAGTGCAGCGGGATTGCATAATTCCATGCTGTTGATTTGAAATAGAAGAGTGAACCCTAGGATACACATAATAAAAAAGGCATACCGGTACTAATGACAATTTAGATAGAATACTAATCGAACGATAATTGGTGACATCACTAGTTGAGCCAGACTTGTGAATGGGAGTTTCATATGATAACTTCCAGACCTCTGATAAACCAGAGTTTCTATTACGACAAATGACTGGTGAAGTGCAAACCTTTAAATTCCGTCCGGACCAAATGCGAGGGAATTTTCATTTTGACGCAGTAAGGATTCATACTGACCAGTAGTGAAAACGATGTCGCCTAGAACAATATTTTTTGCTGTGTGAAAGGGTTTGTAACACTCTTTGTCGTTATAGAGGGAGCCAAGAAATTCATTGAAAATGGTTGCTTTACTGACAGCGGAAGCAACCTTGACACATCGTGGCCTAGACACATCGTCGTTGGGTAGTTTTGGGTAGTTCTAAGACTTCTCAGAATTTTGAATTACTCTTTGGGATCCTGTAAGTCCAATTTCTCAACGAAAAAGCATTTTTCGTTTTCGTGGAATCTGCGACTTGTTTCTGCAGGTCACGGCGCCACAGCGAGCCGAGAACATTCCATTTTTCTCTACTTTTCTGTTTACTGAATATTTGAAAGATAAATAGTATGTGAAGAGTAAAAACCGGACTAGTTCAAACAGCTTGAACGTTTGCGAGATAAGGCATGATATAATCGAAGATATTTTTCGTCGGGTAATTTTGGGGGATAAAATCCAAAAACTCTCCCCCCTTTCACTGATCTTACATCGCTTTAATTGTTCGTTAATTAATTAATCGTACGCCAATTTCGAAACTGGTGTTTGTGTATGTGTGTGTGGGAGAGAGAGAGAGAGAGAGAGTGTGCGTGCGTGAGTGTGTGAGTGTGTGTTTGTGTGTTTATGACAAACATGAACTACCTTCATCAACGGAGCTGGAAGACTTCCACTTTCAAAGTGATCCTGACATTTTTGGTAGGCCACTTCTTGACTGACCAACCCCTCTTGTATCAGAACACTGTAGCAAGCCACCGCGCCACTCAAATAAGTAGAGTTTTTTTGGCAGTTCCTCTGGTCTGCGCCCTCCACTTGTGCGGCCATTGTCAACGTTACATATGCAAAAGATATCAGGAGAAGAGACATTGCCCCGTCTAAAAGATATGTTCCTGTCAGTTGTTGTCCAAAAAACTGTAAAAACTAAAACTCGCATCCATTTTTTTCTATTTTTTGTTGGCACCGATTGAAGGAATGTTTAAAATTATTGGCCATTGCCGCTAGTTTTTAAAATTTGTAAAAACTTTATGCGTTTGCATTGAAAACCAAGGTAAATCGCTGCTTACGAGCGTGCATCAGTTCTGAAATCGTCGCTTTTTAATGTTCGTAGGCGAAAAACGACGGCTGTTACGTGTCTTTGTTCTTTAAAAAAAAAAGAAAACATTGAATTCCAAAATGTTACACACCTAAAAGTGTCAACAAAATGGCAATGTACAAGTTCTAAAATACATAAAACAATAAGAAAATATTTTATTTACAACGTTTGGAATACTAAAAACATAAAAATAAATATATTAGAAAATAAGGAAATTAAAAACAATGAAAACTTAAAAAAGGTCCCTCAACAAATCTCTGTATTCCAACGCCTTTGGGTCCTTCAGATATTCCTTGAAATAGAATTCTTTCAAAAAACCTTTGATGTTCTTAACATTATCGAGTTTTTGTCTTTGTTCATATGGAACTTCATTGTACAATTTCATGGCTTGCAGCATCAATGATTTATCGAGGAATTCCGAATTACTTTTCACAGCCGGATAAATTTTTCCCGTTCTCGCATTCTGGTTACAATTAGAAGTTTGCAATAAATTGTTGTTACTAAAAGCTGGCAATTGTTTCCTAATATATTTCAAGAAAAAAACCATACATCGATATTTGAGAAGGAATTCAACAGGCATGATTCTGTTTTTTATTTTTAAATCAGTCGAGCGATCATACTTTTTTCTTTTGAAACACACTTTTATTCCCCAATTAAGTTGTTTTTCTAATGTTATCATGAGATTTTTTCTGATACCAACGAGCATAAGAGATGAGTAATGAATGTGACTTAAAACAAGAGCGTTCAATAGTGTTACTCTAGTTTTTATAGGAAAACAGTTCCTTATATCTTTCAAGATTTTGATGCTGCACGCCATTCTGGAGAGTATTCTTTTGATCTCTTCTTTAAAGTTTAATTTGTTGTCTAATATTATTCCTAGATAATTTACCGACGAAGTTTCTTCTATGTTCACATTGTTAACATTTAGATAAGACGGAGTTCGTGCTTTTTTGATGGAGCAAACACGATATATTCTGTCTTCTTATTGTTCATCATTAATTGATGTGATTGGAAGTAATAACATAGTTTTTCAATATTTTTTTCCAAATAACTTCTGGCTATATTTTCTTTAGTATGAGAAGAATAGAGGAAAGTGTCATCGGCGTACTGGATTACTTGACAATTGTTATTATCAATAGCTCTATGAAGATCATTCACATAAATGTTGAACAATATTGGTCCTAATACTGTCCCTTGCGGCACTCCTCTGTTAAGTAAAATCCAGTCGGACTCATTTCCCGAGAAAACTACTTTTTGAGTTCTGTCTTTCAAATATGATCTAATTAATTGTGTAGATGTTCCGTCGAATCCTAAACATTTCAATTTTTCTATTAGTATTTCGTGTGAGATTGAGTCAAATGCTTTTGAGAGATCGAGGAATGCTCCACAAACAGTATTCTTTTTATCCATTTCGGTTCGTACATATTCCGTACATTGTAGTATGGCATCTGTTGTGGACACTTTTTCCTATATCCAAATTGTTTAGGTGACAGCAAGTTATTTGAGATCAAATAGTCATTAATTTGGTTCCTTATAACTTTTTCAAAAATTTTTGCCAATGCGCCGGTTACCGATATTGGGCGATAGTTAGTGGGATCTTCTGTGTTTCCTTTTTTATAAAGAGGTGAGACCAAAGCTTTTTTGAGGTCAGTCGGAAAAGAAGACTCAGAAATAAACTCATTTATCAGAAAACAGAGAGGCTCCGCAAGGACCGATTGGGCATCTTTCAACGCCCATGCGGGAATTTTTGAAGGACCCAAAGGTTTGTTCACATTCAAACATTTTATTAAATCATGGACTTCTTTACAAGTAACATATTTGAAAAAAAAATTATTTGCATTTCCCGTATCAGCTGAGAACAATGTTTCATCAATTTTTTTTCTTTCGCCAAAGTATTCCCCCAAAACTGAAAACTTGAAGTTCAAAAGGTTTGCGATGTCTTTTCCGTTCGTAATAAGCTCACCGAAACTGTTACGCAGAGTATCTATTACAATTCGTTGTTTTTCTTTGTTCCTAACTTCTTGTATAAATTTCCAGCGACTTTTTTCTGTGTTCAGAGAAACAAAGTCTTTTAATAAGGAAGCTTCTTTTTCTGATTTGAAATTTTTTCCAGATATGAATTTATTTCTATTCAGGAAAATTTTCGGTTTATCATTCCTCACAAAACAAGATTTCAATGGTGCATGCACATTTATTGCTTGCTCGACTATGATACAAAATTGGAACATCATTTCGTTAGCATTTTGTGACATCCAGAAAAAACTCCAATCTGAACTCCGAATATATTCCTGGAATTTTTCTTTAGAATAGTTCTTTTTGTCGAAGAAAGTTTTTTTGATTGGCATTTGTTTCATCATCATTTTTTCCTCTAATATAACAACTGTTCCATAGTGATCACTATTCAAGATGCTCTCTGTAACAAAACACTTTTTGAAGTTTTCTGTGATGATATAATCAATCAATGCAGTCTTATTGATACTCTGTCTTGTCCCTATCTTTGTGTTACAAGACACCAACCCGTACGGAATAAATAGCGTTTCTAATTTTCGTTTTTCGTTCTTTTGAAAAAAATCAATATTGTAATCGCCCATCAAAATTATTCGTTTGTTCTCAGCTGCAGTACAGTCAATTCCCAGCGCCAGTTCTGACAGAAACATTTCAGAAAGGTGTTTGGTCGGGCAGTACGAGATATTTATCAAATACTTTTTTTTTTTAAAAAAAAAAGTATTTGATAAATATCTCGTACTGCCCGACCAAACACCTTTCTGAAATGGTATGTTATTACCATTGGTATGTTCAGTTTTCAAATGTAAAATTGAACATACCTTTATTATTGGTATGTTCAGTTTTCAAATGTAAAACATCGCCCGTAAGTTTGGATTAGCAGTTGGAAACTTGCGTGTATTTGGCATTTAAATTTAAAGCAAAAGTTTGGAATGCATAGATTTAGCTTATAGTGGACTTAAGTTGATCAGGAGACGTAGTGTAGAGATTTATGTCTACTTGAGTTGGGAATTACTCGGGTCGAGGAAAAGTCGGAAAAAATGCTTCATAAGCGGTGAAAAATTGATATTTTTTCATCGCTAATTTTGTACATAATTTTGGGGTGAAATATGTTGAAATTATGTAATTTCACTGCCACAGAAAGCGGTCAGCGCATGGGAGTTCACCCCCTTACAAGGGTTCGAACCTCTCACCTAATGCATGTCATTCACTTCTTCTTCCCTTGCGCCATCTCTCACTAACTGTTAACATTTTTGTTTTGAATAAAAATCAAATTCACTGCACTTTCTATTGAATATTTGTAAGATTAGAAATTTTTAGCGGTGATATTACATATTTTAGCGGTGAAATGTGTTAATTTTTTGTAAGATCATCGCTTACTGTAGTGGTGAAATTATATAAAATAACCGCTTGGGAAAAAGTGTCAAGAAGATGTAAGATTAAGGTGTAATATTATGGGAGGAGGCCTAAATCTAACAATTCCTCCCTGATTACCCATTAATTTCACCGCGTTCACTGCTGATCTCACACAATTATAACACTTTTTTCTAAGCTGTGAATTTATATAAGTTCAGCACTAAGTCAAGTGGTGAAATTATTCATTTTCATCGCTATCACCGCTTATCTCACATAAATTGGACACTTTTTTCAGAGCGCCGAACTTATGTAAAATTACCGTTAAAATCAGCGGTGAAATTCTGTAATTACACAGCTACAAGGAGATAAAGTTTTGTTTTCAACGCCTGATTTATGTAATTACAACGCATTCACCGCTTATCTTTCAAAACTTCCCGCTTTCACCGCTTATCTTACATAAACTTGCGTTGAATGGTGGTGACATCTCGGCCAATGGTATAAATAATTCGCTATATTCAACGCAAAATTTGAAATATCGACGCTAAATTCCACGCAAAATAAGTGGGATATTTGCTTAGCCCAACGCAAAAATTATGTCAGATGCACGCTAAATTCAACGCTTAATATGTAATATGGGCGTTGAATGCGCTGAATTTATGTAAGATCTACGCTAAATTTAAAGCACAATATGTAAGATCTACGCTAGTTTCAACGCAAATTTTGTAAGATTGGCGTTGATTGCGCTGAAACTATGTCAGTTCTTCGCTAAATTCGTCGCAAATTATGTAAGATCTACTCTAAATTCAACGCAAAATATGTAATATTGGAATTGAATTTATGTAAGAGTCACGCTACATTTAAACAAAAATATGTAAGATCTACGCTAAATGCAACGCAAAATTTGTAAAAACTATGCTCATGCGTTGATCTTGCACAATTTCAACAAATTCAACGACAATCTTACAATTTTCGTTGGACGGTGTTGACACCACGAGCCCGATATAAATAATAGTTTACGACCGCGCTAAAGAAAGTTGGGTGATATATCTTGAGCAAACAAATTATTGAACAAAACCGTATTACGCTTTAAAAATATTTCGGCTACTTAAAAAAGTTGTGTTTGTGCATCAAGCCTAAGTTCAAGTCCACTAGAGAACGAACTTAAGTTCTGAAGTGAACTTGATAAAGTGGAGAAAACTAGAATTTCTTTTCGATGTGACGAAAGTAAGGAGTAACAAAATCTGTTACCCGGCAGCTTTAAATTATAATCATCAGGGAGCGCTAAAGTTTTGTGCACCTATTGCTCAACAGATTGTTCATGTATATTGGGGTTACGCGTCCAGTAACATTTTTATATTCCAAGCCATTAGCGCCTAAAAGAAAGTTGATCAAGAAAAATCAAGAAAAGTGGTTTAGAAAAATGGTGTAGAGGGTTTTTAAGTTGTTTACCGTGAAAAAAATCGGTTGTTTTAAATTGATAGTTTTTCGGACCTGATATGGAAAACCTCATATTTAATAGAGTTGAAGTTGAAAGCACGTAAAAATTGGATGATCGACTAATTAGAGTACAAAAAAATTGATTTCGATATCTGATTTGATCGCAAACCAGCCCCCATGGAAGTACAGCACGGCTGTGTTCCGGTAACTAACATTTGAATTGCTCGTGGAACATTTATAGTAGACTCATAATTTTTGGAGGGTAAAGCTCCACTTTTCAAGGGCTTTTCAATGATGCTCCTTTTATGTTCTTGTGCGATGGGAAGTCGGTGATTCCTGATGACCGGAATGCCGAAAACCAACAATTGGTCTTTTTGAGCCATCATTTGATATTGATATGGTCAAAATATGATAACCAGTACAGTTAACCGCCTGGTTACTTAGTCCGATTCTCGATTTTTCAGTTTTTGGCCCCTGTGTGGGCAAGAAACCGAAAAACCCAGAATCGGACATAGTGACCAGCGGGGTATTGAACTTTAAAAGTTTTCCTGCAGTACACGGCTCACACTGATTGATCCGTTGGCTGCTAAACGTTGCAGTCAGGTTGGTGGCACCCTGTAGTTTCTAAAAAATTTTATCCGAAAATGTTTTGATCAGTTTTCCCCGAGTTATGACTTTGGGAGTTTTGGAGTCCTACGGGAGGTCAATAAAAATGTTCACAGTCTTTGCTCATGTACGACCGAAACAATTTGTGGCCAATTGTTAGGTTTTGGAAATTTTTAATTTTTGGAAATGGTTTTTTGTTGGCGTTTTTCAACTGGAGGAATTTTATGAAAAAACAGTATTTTTGCGAAAGAGGCTTTCTGTTGTTTTTTTTGTAAAATTTTAAAGACGAAGTAACTCATGATCTTGACAAAGATTAGTTACAGCTAGCTATTTATGAAAACGAAAATGGAGCGTTATGAAATTTTCAAAGGAAAGTTTAGTGTTTACTAAGCTAATCATAACAGAATTGATATGCGCATAAGAGTTTACAAAAGAGTGCAAAGATCGTTTGACACTGATTGATTGCATAGGAAACTGATCCCTCCTATGGAATATGACAGATTTCAACTTCAAGATGAAATACTTGTTAAACAGATTAAGATTTGTTGGCTTAAGATAAGAGAGTATTGTTTGGCTATAAGTTTACGTGACAAACTTAGACAGAGAGAGGCACATAGTATAAACTTTTGCTTAAGTTAGAGAATATGAAAGAGTTGTTTTCTGATGAGAAAAGGTTTGAAGTAAAATAAACTGAGAAAATGATTCTAAGAGAAACCGGAAAACTTGAAGTTCAGTGAGACTATACATGAGAAGTTGTAGGTACAAGACGATTTGCCATACTGTGAGCATTTAGGTTAAGTTCGATTTGAAAATGAACCAAGAAAATTCCGCTATTAGTTTCCTAATTACTCATACTAATTGCCTTGAGATTTTTTTCTATTGAATTGCAAGTAATTTTTTACCATTGTTGTCTATATTAGTATAATTGATATTACGAGCGTCATTAGGAATTAACTATTTTTGAGCAAAGACAATCTTTTTTGAACAGTGTACAAAAGAGGAAGAGGGCCAAAAGCTGACTTACAAATTAGCGCTTGTTTTACAAATTCAAAACTTTGGGTTTATTTATTTTGATCGAATCGGGTGACCCAATCTTCTCACTGTTATTAGCCTAGCAGAAATTCAGAAAACGATCGAAATCGTTTTGTTCTGTTTCAAAACGCAAATAAAAACTGTCGGTTTGTTTGGTGTTTTATATTGAGTTTACATCAATTTGAACTCAGCTTTTTTCAGCGAAACTGTTAACATTTATAATTTTGGATCAACAAAAGATCTAAAAATTAGAATTGAAGAATATCAAAATCCTGATTTCCTAGAACGATCAAGCCTTCAGTAAAAATTTCCATGGCATCCAAAAATTTTGCAACTGGCTTGGCCTCCTTTTTATCACGCAAAACGATCATTTCGTTTCAACCTAACGCCATTGTTCCAAAAAAATTAAAGAAAATTGATGTAGCTTTATGTGCAGCCTGTTCGAGTGGAAAATATGATTGAAAAATGTTCACCACAAAAAGATTCTTGTTCATAAAAATGTTTCCGTTAGTTTTGTTGGAGCTTTTAACAGAGCCAGAATACTTCAGATACAGCCTATTTCCAGTACACAGCTAATTACTTTCAGTGAACGCATAAAGCACATTTTTAAAGGTTCTGATTTTTTTACGAAATCTGTTCAAATAAACAATTCATAGAGAGGTCAAAATTTAGAGCTTGCATTACTTTGAAAAACATTGTTCACAATAATTTAAAACAAACTGATATTGTATCGGAGAAACTCTAAATCCGATCAACAATCACTTTAATGATTGATAATCTATGGGTGTTGGCGTCCCTTTTGCCATTTAAGAAGATTATATTTTACATCCTTGTTTCAGTGTCCTCTGTACGTCAAACGAACAAAACTGCAATGACGAACAATCACAGCTCGACTAGATCGAGAACATCGATTTGAAATTAGTTTTGAAAATCAGTAAGAGCTTATCAAAAAACGATTTGAAAACAATTTAAAAAACAAAGAGATTATCTCAAGCGTTGCTCAGCTCGTGGATAATGTTTTAACTGTGTTGCAGATTTAATATATTTTAATTTGCACAACAATTTCAAAAAACAGCAGTTTTTTGTAGCCAAGAGGTTAAGCTCAGTCAACTTGCAACTCTTAATAAACTCTTTTCGTAAACACTATTTCGGAGAAATTTTATATTATTATTTCCTCTTGAAGAAAAAAAAATTTGACATCAAAACTACAAACAGTTAGAAGAAATGCTTATAAGGAGGAAAAAATTAGAACTTACACGATTTGAGAAAAAAGTTTTCCAACAAAATCAGACAACTTGTATTGGAGAAAATTTTGGTGGGAATGAATGGTATTTTTTTACCGGGAGAGCATCACAGTTTTGTCTGTATATCGCGGGGAGTTGAATCATGTGAACAAGCATCTGGCGCTCAATTTTAGATGCCACCCAGCTATCAGCCACAGAGGAAGAAGAAGAATTATGTCTGTCAAACATTGAGAGCTGAAGCACGTGAACAAGAATCTGACGCTCAAAATCTGCTCACTTGCAGAGCCGATGACATGCAAATTGTGAACAGAAAATTAAGATTCATGAAGCGAGGAAGCTGTATTTTGCATGAAATAATCATTTTTCCCCCTTCTGGTTTCAATATCACTTCAAATACGACGGGGAGATGGGTCGTTTATCTTGTAAAATCTTACAAGATTCTTGCAAAAGATTTTTACCTTATAAGATCTCGCAGATTTCCTGCGAAAGATGGTTATCTTGTAAGATTCTTGCAAGTATGTTTCAGTTGAGTTGCGCTCCAATTGGTTCGTATATTTGAATTGTTCTTCATATATTACATTAAAAGCAAGAGAAAGAGTAATGTATATTTGGGTGATTTCTTTGCATTTGATTATTTGAAAATTTATTAGCAAGATAGCAAATTCAAGTTTCCTTGCCTGTTAGTAATTTCGATATTTATTTTTGGTATAATGCCAGAAATTTGTTTATGCCTTGCAAAAAATTGCAAGAAGAGTTGTAATCTTGTAGGAATTTTGTAAAAAGACTGCTTATTATGCAAGATTCTGTCAGAAAATCTTGTAAGACGTTGCATCATCTCTTAATATTCTGAGAGTTTTCTTCAAAAAAATGCAAATTGGATTTTCTATAATGGGCGACACTGTAATAAAAGAAGAAGGGATAGAGGTGAAATACAAATAATTTGCAAAATTAATTGCTCTCAAAAGAAGTTTGAGTCGATTATTGAAACAATAATCGTGTTTGAAACATAAAACCGTGTTGGCCACTTTTATGCAAAATTTTTGCTTGATCATTTTTTGATTTTGTTCTAAAACATTCTGTGAATTATCAAGTGTCTTTTTCACGCTTCATTTCTTCATTATGATTGATTTCAATTGCTCTCATTTTGAAATGAGGTTGCTAATATATTATTTTTTCATCGCGGTTGCAGTTGTAGCTGAGCAGATAAGATGTCTTAATCTTATTCTTAAGGCTCCGATCTTTATGAGCCCAGCGTTTTTGTACCCAACAAAATTTCTAGGGTACACCCTTAAATTAAATTGGCTGCCGCTTGTCGCTCGAAAGCAATTCGTCCGACGTTAGTCGGTCTTTGCTTCATATAGCTGAAAATTGATGTTAGTTTTGTGGAAAATTAACGCAACGTGAATTTAGCCTAATTTGTTGCGATTGAGTTATCTGCTTCAATTGATGACTGCATAACGTTAATTGCACTCTCTTTTAACAGAATTTCTATGAAAGTTTAGCTTCTTTGGTTGTCTAAACAACAGATTTCCCGCAGATATGTGTCAATTTGAGCCTTTCAATGACTTTATACTTCGTACTCACGGCAAGAAAATCTTCAAAAGTTCTCATTACTTCGGACCCACAGTGCTATAAAATAATGGTAGCATCTGGCTATAGCAAGCAGCACAGCAAAAACTCTATATATTTTTGACAATGTGTTATGAGACCTCACAGTGACTAAGAGTTTGGATTACAAAAAATATCTTTTTAGGTCGTCTGCCCGGTTAGAAGACCAATAAGTGAGACGGATTTCGAGTACACTAAGCGTTCTTAGACAAAAATTACTGCGCTTTATTTCAGGTTTTAACCAAGTAATCCAATAAGATAGCTTCTAGACATGTACAATCATTATGCTTCTTGTCCCCCCAGCATGAGCTCTTAATTGAATCGGGTTAAAACAGCTGGTATAATAATAGTTTCATCACACTTTTTTTATCGAGAGATTAGAAGACCATTTTTTTGCCATTTTTCAGTTGTTCCCATTTTATGAGATGCAGTGCAGCTTAAGTTTTGCAACAACAAGTGTTGCAATTGAAACAATATTTGACTGAAATCATTGCAGCAAGGTTGTTATTGCCATTTCAAAATCGTTTATTAAATAGGATTAGCGATGAGGCTAATCCTATTTAATAATTTGTTTTGAAATGGCAATAACAACATTGCTGCAATGATTTCAGTCAAATTTTTCAGTTCATTCGCAACACTTGTTGTTGCTAAACTTAAGCTGCACCGCATCTCATAAAATAAGAACAACTGAAAAATAAATAAATCTAACCAAAGTGGAAATCTTTATGAAAGCGGGTTTGATCACTGGCGATATCTATAAGCATTGGCATTTTTCTTATTTTTCTTGTCGAATGCTTATAGATGGTATTTTTGGTTACATTGAAGTAAAACACAAATTTCACGGCAGTTGTGGAAATTCTTTCCTTCTAGCTGTTTCAACGAAAAACTAAGACCGAAAAAGGGTGACTTAGTATCAGACAATAAAAGCATCAAGAAAACAAATAAATTACAGTACGTTTTCTATGAGTATGTGATACATATGGATACCTAAATATATATCGAAACCTTTATGTGTACTAAATTATTTACCCTCTATATCTATAATTATATCATGTGTTTTATACACTAAAAGTTATGACTTCTATTTATTCACCTATATTAATATTCCCGTTAGTCTACTAAACTATTTCATATTTTGTTCATACCAGTTTATTTTTAGTAATCATAATCTCATTTAGTCAATCTGAATTCAAGTTACTCTGCAAACGCTCTTCATAATCCTAAGTTAATCTTAGCAGTGGATCCGCGTCGCGTTTCCAATAAACAGAATTCGTAATACACAATTAGTTGTGTATTCGCCCAGCACTTGCTATTAAATTCTTAAGACAAAGCATTCGCACCGCGAATCCTAAACTGTTCAATAAGAAAAGATATAACATGGCGCAGTCAGCGACAAAGGACAGCGGCAAATCCCCACTTGGAATTCAACCCTTTTGGGAAAAGGCGACATTAGAACCCCCAATTCGCTGGGAGTTTTGGTGAATACAGTTGAAACTCGCAATCCTCGCTAGAGAGGGAATTGAAGTGGACCTTCTCTTGGTAGACCCTCCAGAACATGTTCTCTTACCTCCTGAACCAGCATATGAGGACGCAGTGGACAACCGACGGCACAATCAGAACGAGATCGACGTACCCGCAATGAGCAGGCAAAAACAGCGTGGAAAAACCAATGTCAACGTGTCATTACAGTCGGCGTACTTTGTGGTGACAAACCATGGAAGTTATGTGATCGAAAAGCATCCTCTCTGATGTACTTGAGCTTAGGCATGGAAGGGCGGCGTGTATTCAACTCAAAAAATTCAACCATCAACCTCGAAACGATCTCAACGAAGGATCTTTGGGACGTTCTAAATACAACTTTCATTCGGATCCATAATATAACCTTCGATAGATACCTCTTCCTCACACGAAAACAACAAAAGGGAGAACCCATTGAGAAGTTCTATGGACATCTCAAAGAACTTTCGGAAAACTGTGATCTAGGGGATAAAGGGGACACTATCATCCGGGACGTCTTTATCGCGAATATGCAAAATGAAGACATTCAGAAGAAACTTCTTAAAGAAACAGTAGACCCGGAAAAAGCATTGGCAATAGCAATTAATATTGAAATGAGTACACTCAACCAACTAAAAATGAACGCAAGCAAAACTGAGTCACAGTCAACAGTTAACCAAGTACAACGGACACGTATCGCGAATGCTACCCCTTTCTCCAATATGAACACAACAGCACGGAAAAAGCCTACAACCTGTCATTTCTGTGGATCTAATTGGACCTCCGACCACCGTAATAAATGTCCCGCTCGGGGAAAAAGATGCAATAACTGTGGTATTGAAAACCACTTCGCAAAGGTTTGTCGCAAACCTAAAGATCCCAATTCGTACCCAAAACCTAAACCGCGGGTCAATAACGTAGAAAAAAAAACGATCAAAATGAAGATGTCAATCAAATTTCGGCCAATTTTGATCCCGATTTGGAGTCAAACTATTCTTCAGATGAAGATAACTTTGTAGCAGTAATATCTTCAACAGATTCCGCAACTTCGGTGGACGCAACCAATCTCCCTGTAACTCTCGGCAATACATCAACAAATGTTTTGGTGGATTCGGGCAGCGTATGCACAATAATAAATGAATCCTTGGCGAACTCAATCATTTCCCATGACCCAAAATCGAAGTGGATACGCGAAGCGAATCCTAAACAATTGAAAACATTTTCCTATGAACCTATTCATACGGTGCGCATTCTCCAAACTTCAATTCAAAGCAGCAATTGGTACGCGAATCCAATCGAAATTCAAGTAGTGGCGGACGGCAGAGATTTGTTCCCAGCCCTTGGATTTTCAATACATCAATCAAGTAATCAAGTAACAATCAATCAGGTAGATCAAGAATATTGCCCAATCAAAAAACAGATTGCTATTGATTACCCCGACTTAATCTCCAGAATTGGTAAGTCCAAAGTACATACAGTTCGTTCAAAATTCCACAAAGATTTTACCCCATCACACCAAAAAAGCCGCCGTGTTCCTATAAATTTATTAGACAAAGTATCGGCTGAACTAAAGAAACTTTCTGAACAAGGACACATTGAAAAATTACAAGAATGTTTGGATAAAAACTTCATTTCTCCTATTGTAATTACGGTCAAAAAGACAAATCTGTAAAATTAGCTCTTGATTCGAAAATATTAAACAAAGCGATCCACAAAAACAAGTATCAAATGCCAAACATAGATAGTCTCATCGATTCAATTTCACAACATATTAATAACTCAAATCTGGGAGATAATGTCTATTTTTCAACAATCGATCTAAAATATGCCTATAGCCAACTAAAGCTGCATCCAGATACTGCACGTCATTGTAATTTTAATATCATTTGCGGCGAAGCAACAGGTACGTATAGTTTTAAAAGGGGTTTTTATGGCCTTACAGATATGCCGGCCGACTTTCAAAAGGCAATGGATTACACATTGGTTGGGCTGACTAACACATACTGTTTTCTGGATGACATAATCGTAGTTAGCAAAGGCACCCAGGAATCGCACCTCAAATACGTATACAAATGTCTCCAAAAACTTGAAGCAGATAACCTTAGAATTAATTTAATCAAATGCCACTTTGCAAAACATCAAATAAATTGGCTTGGCTTTACATTCTCACAAAGTGGTGTTAAACCTATCGAATCTAAAACAGCGGCAATTGCGGAAATCAAAGCCCCAAAAACATTGAAACAATTACGGTCATTTTTAGGTAGCGTTCATCATCTAAGCAAATTTATACCTAATCTTGCCAAAATATGCCACCCTCTTCGACCTTTATTAAAGAAAAACGAAAAATTTATTTGGAATGAGAATCGTCAATTACATTTTGAACATATCAAAACTGTTATTGCAAATGCTACAGAAAATACTCATTTTAATCCAACACTGGAAACGCGCATCAAATGCGATGCATCCCGCCAAGACTTAGGCGCTGCGCTTGAACAATTAGATTGTGAAGGGTAGAAAACAATAGCTTTTGCATCTCGTTTTCTTAATAGCAATGAAGAACGTTATAGTGTAAATGAACTCGAATTACTTGGGGGTGGTTTGGGCCATTGAATATTTTAAATATTATCTATTTGGGAAAACTTTCACAGTTTTAACAGATCACAAAGCACTTCTTTCAGTCTTAAAATCACACCGCTCTAATAAATCCTACAACAGTAGATTAACACGATGGATTGACCGTTTGTTACCATTTGATTTTAACATCGAACATATTCCTGGTACCCGAATGGGCTTGGTTGATTATATTTCGCGACAACCAAATCAGAACGCTAAAAGTGTCAATCAATACGATGAGGAATTTATGGTAGCAACAATTTCCCGTATCCGCGACGCGATTACATCTTTATTTAGTAACGCAAATAAAATTCCTTTCCAAAAGCGGCACATAACTAATAATTATAAGCAACAAGTACACCCGACGCGAGTCCACTCTTGCAAACCTGCTAAAATTAGCGCGCATAATTCAAATGCCTAAATTAATCCATTCATTCCTCGAGCACAAATAAAACAATTACAATTCTGAATTCATTTCTAACTTTAATTGCCGTGCAATTCAATTGCTTCAATCTGATACCACACTCGCATCGCGAATCCAGTCGCAAAATTCTAATTGCCATTTGATAGCTAGCTCCACACAGCAAGTACTTCACATCAACATGTCAGCAAAAGAGGCACCACAAAACAATCCATCATCTTCACCACACACCCCAAGAGTGACATTTCGCACCCAATCCACCCCCATCTCATCTACCAGAGCCGGACCCAGCAACATCCAAGCATCATCATCACCCGAGGAATTTGACATCGAGCTCTCTCGGGAAGAGGTATTTGAAAACAACCTCAACCAGCTCTTCACTAAATCTTTCCTGGCGGTCCTCGCGAGCAAAGACGCGGTGTTGAAAGAGATCCGCGATTGTGTAATGCAGGATGACGAGGCCCGTTGTAAAGAAGTGAGCACATACATCCACTCCTTTTGGAAGGACTTACACGTGAAATCTGGGTGTCTGTGTGTTGACCAACGCGTGGCCATTCCAAACTCTATTAAGGAGGCGGTGCTCGAATCCATCCACATGACGCACCCGGGTAGTTGGGGGATGATATATCTCTCTCAATATGCATGGTGGCCCTACATGCATAGGGAAATTTTAGCAAAAACATCCGATTGCGTCCCGTGTACGGATATTGGTAAGAATCTGAAACCTATTATACCAGCTTGTCAAGAACCCAGCGAAGAAAGACAGATTGATTTTGGGGGTCCGATAATTAATGATAAAGACAAAGACATTTATTTCTTAACATGTATTGACCGTTATTCAAAATATCCAACTGTTAGAATATTGGACAATGCTAATGGGGTAAACGTAGTAAAATTTCTTCGTGATTATGCATATACTCATGGAATCCCGCGAACAATACGCTTAGACCAAGCAACTTGTCTTGTAGGTAAACAAGTTACAAACTATTGTAACGAAAATAATATCGACATTCTCGACGCTCGGGTCGGTGATCATAGAGCTATTGGATTGGTGGAGCGAATGATCCAAACAATTAAAAGACGTTTATCTTGCATGAAAGCCGAAAATAGAGATACATTTTCCACAGCTAAAGCAATAAAACAAATAGTCTCTGATTTACGATTAACTAAGCAGAAAACAACAAAGATAACACCTTTTGAAGCTCATTTCGGTCGCCCTGCAAATACTCCTTTAAGGAATATTAGCACACTTCCATCAAGTCAAAATCTAACTTATGAAAAAATTGTTAATCACTATTTAGATGCTGAAACAGTTTCTGCGGAGGATTTGCTGGACGAAAATGGATGGATCAGTGCCAACAGAAGTTACATTGAGATAGAGCAGAAGATGTGCCAGGCCTCCTTAGACGCAGGACAACGCTATCGGGAGTCCGACAATAAAGAGTCCCGTTTCATAACTCATCCGCAGATCACAGACCCTATCCCCAGGACAGAACAGTCCCTTAATGTCAAACTGGCTCTAAAATTACCACAAAAGAAACGAGCAAACAGACAACTGGCGGGTCTGTACGAAGTACTAAAGCCTGGATCCTTCGTCACCAAGTCGTCACCAACAACGACGATAATCAATGAGCCTGGCAGAACCCCAGTGAAAGTCCGAGATAGTGATCTCGCAAAATTTGTGACTAAAGCAGAAAGATCCACCAACTTGTGGGTATATGCCCAGCGACGCCCTGCCCCTTACGAAAAAACCACAGAATTTAAGATCGCGAAGCATAGTAACGATCTTAAGAAACAGAAGAGGGGCGAAATCAAAATTAGACATCGCCAACGTGATACTACATCAGTAGTATCATCTGTGAATTCGAACGTATCGCGTGCGCTAACGGTACGCAAGCCGACTAAACCACAATTCAAAAGACGCCTTAATGTCCCCACAGCTGATATTCAAGAAGACATACAAACTCAAAACCAGCCCCTCATTTCGATTGTACCGGCTCCACCTACACCTGCATCACAAGTACCCTCCGCACAGACACAGGACGACCAAACAAAAGGCCGCAAGCGCAATCGACCCCAATTCTATGGCTTCACAGATGCCGACATTTCTCCTACAAGTTCTCTGGCTTCAACAAGTTCTGCTCAACCAAAGAAGCGCAAGTTTATTTTTCTTCTAGTTATTTTTCTTTCCAAGAAACAAGAGAAACATGCAAATCTGAAAATTCCAAAGCTAAATGACTATTAGATAACATGTAGTTAATTACTATTTTCGAAATGTTAAAAAATGCTCATGGACCAAGTTTTATAGAATTATTTAATTGGGTGACTATTTTGTTTGCTAGTGGCTTTGAACTTTTAAACGACATTTTTCTGCGTGCTCCGGCTGTTTGTCTTACTTTTGGTCTTTCAACTGGGAGAGCATTGCAAAAACCAGAGGACGTTCAAAAGGCTCTGATTGTACAGTGGTTTTCCTATTTTTCTGCTACACTCGCACCGCGATGAGGTCTAAATTTCAGCGAGCTGCAACCAAACAAGCTCGTCAATTGTCTGTCGTTCGCTGGTATATATGTCTCTATTGTTTTTGTTTTTTCACGTCCATCAAAGACCTTTATATTGATCTCTTTCAAGTTTAAAATATTGATCTGGACCATTAGAGGCACAAGTCCTGGCCGTTTACCAATTTACATAAAAACGTCCAACGACTTGTAAAATAAATTTAAAATCAAAATAAATACAATCTTGGGAACAATCAAAATTTAGAGATCTGAGGACGGCATAATTTCAGAAGATAAGAGAAAATCTTCGAGAGAAGAGATGTAAGAAATTGTTTTGCTGTGAAGCCGTACTTTTGTTGAAAACAGTGGAGTAGTGAGTATGGTTTGCAAAAAACATTTTTGTAGGTTGTCGGTCCGGTTAACAGAGCTTAATAATTGAGATTACTGTAATTCAGACCAGGTTTTCGACCAAATAATCCAATGAGAGAGTTGATAGACTTGTACACTCTTTATGCTTCTTGCTCCCTCAGCCTAAACTCTTGATTGAATTGGGTCAAAACAGCTGGTATAATGATGATTTCATCGCGTTTTTTTTTATCCAGAGTTTATGAGAACCTGAGGCTAATCCTATTTAATAAATAATTGTGAAATGGCAATAACAACTTTGCTGCAATGATTATAGTCAATTATTGTTTCAACTTGTTGTTGCAAAACTTAAGCTGCACTGCATCTCATAAAACGATAACGATTGAAAAAAAAATCGAAAAATTTCGAATTTTTTATAAAAGCAGGTTTGATGACTGGCGATATCCATAAGCATTGGCACTTTTCTTAGTTTTCTTTTCGAATGCTTTAAATGGTATATTTGGTTACATTGAAAGAAATCACAAATTTTAGGGCAATTTTGGAAATTCTTTCCTTCTTCTAGCTGTTACAATAATAATATATGACAAAAAATGGGGACCTAGTATCAGACAATTCAAGCTCTGGGAAAACAAATAAATTACAGCTACTGCCCGAGATGCCATTTCCTAATAATCTTGTTAAGACCATATATGATATCACGCAAATCATAGACTATTTGTTTGTATGATCTTAATAAGAATTCCATTAGACTTCCAAGCACATATATTTTTTCTGTGAGTACTAGGAAATCATGAATGCTCTTAGTATGATTTTTAAGAAATCACATATGATCATAGTGTGTTTCCTAAGAAATCGTTAAAGATCTTAGTATGATTTTAAAAATATATGACAAGTGTGACACAGCTTTTCGTGATACCTCTTACTATCTTGCTTTTTAGTCGGATTTTTCTCTGCTGCCCAAGAAAGAAGCAGAGGCTCTGATAGCTAAAAAAGACCCAAAACGGTTCCAGATAGGCCAGAACCTAAAAAGAAAGCAAAAGAAATGTAGCCCCATATAGGGAAACTTGCAACAGAACGGGAGAAGTCTCTTTGAGAGCACAAGGAAAAGTGGCATCTAAAAAACCTTATTCATTTTCAAAAATCAACTTTTTTTGCCATAAATTGAAAAAATGTTAGCCGTGAGCTACAAATCGAACGACAATTTTATCGGAATAAGAAGTTTTACATTACAGGGCAGGGAAAATTGTCTCTATATAAAGAAAAAAGAAGTTACGTTTTCATAAGGGAATTTGAAATTTGTTCGAATTACCAATCAATCATTTTTTGTAGTCATCTTAGTATGATTGTTAAGATTTCATAACATATATGATATGAAAAAAGATTGCAAAGAAACAATTATGGTGCCCTACTTCATATAGCCACGGGTTTGGAGAAAAGAAGTCAAAACTCAAAGCAATTTTTGACCTCTGTGTCAGGTATATTTGCAGTACACAACAGGTACTAAAGAGTTATGTCAACAATAAATTATACAACTCCTGTTTTTTCAATGAGCGATCACTATACATTGTTCAGGTCCAGCTGTTTTGTGTTTAATCTCAATTTTGTTACCGTGAAAACACAGAGACCAGTTTATTTTTCTCCTAATTAATTTTCTTTCCAAGAAATAAAAGAGACATGCATATCTGAAAATTTTTTAATTGTAGAAAAGTGCCGCATCAGGTGGAGCTCAACCGTTGAAACTTACAAATAGCTAGTTTTTTGATGAAAAAACTGTTAGCTGATAGAAGTGAAGGGCACTGCTAAATGACTATTAGATAACATTCAGTTTATTACGAATTTCAAAATGTTAAAAAAATGCTAATGGGCCAAGTTTGATAGAATTAATGAATCGGGTGACTATTTTTGTTTGCTAATTGCTTTTGAACTTTTCAACAACATTTTTTCTGCGTGCTCCGGCTATTTGTCTTACTTTTGGTCTTTCAACTGGGAGAGCATTGCAAAAACCAGAGGACGTTCAAAAGGCTCTGATTGTACAGTGGTTTTCCTCCTTTTCTGCTACCCTCGCACCGCGATGAGGTCTAGATTTCAGCCAGCTGCAACCAAACAAGCTCATCAATTGTCTATCGTTCGCTGGTATATAAGTCTCTATTGTTTTTTTTTTTCGTTCACGTCCATCAAAGACCTTCATATTGATCTCTTTCAAGTTTAAAATATTGATCTGGACCATTAGAGGCACAAGTCCTGGCCGTTTACCAATTTACATAAAAAGGTCCAACGACTTGTGAAATAAATTTAAAATCAAAATAAATACAATCTTGGGATCAACCAAAATTTAGAGATCTGAGGACAGCTCATTTTTTAGAATTTAAGAGAAAGTCTTCGAGAGAAAAGATGTAAGAAATTAATTTGCTGTGAAGCCGTTCTTTTGTTAAAAACAGTGGAGCTGTGAGTTGAACGTTTTATTAAATGCCAGCCCGAACACCTAACAATATTGGCTCCACCATCGATCCAGTTAAAAAATTGATAGCATGCAAAACCACGATTTATTTTTTTACCTTTAAACTCAAGATTTTGGTACCCTCCAGTTTTGATTGCACTCAAGTTTACATTTGCAGCTTTTTGTAACTCCAGTCAGTTGAATCTTTCACAAACTCGTTCTCAGGCAGTAAAGACTTCCCTAATAAATGATTAGCAGGCTGTAGCAAGATTGTTTGGTGATTGCAGGAATAATCACGTACAGATGCAAAAAGGAATAAACTTGATCGTAATACAGACCTTCTGGCTGATTTTGTAATCAATGAAAAGTTTGCAAATCAGATATTTATGGAGGCATTTTATGTTCAGATGACATGGATTATGAAATCACAACAAGATAAACGAAATCAGACATAGTTCCTCGATATTAAAAGAGTTGAAAAAGGTAACCAGTTTTTGAGTTCATTAGTAACAATTTGTAATTATGAGAACTTTGATTGTGTATATGTCATCGCTCTTAACAGAACCTGAGAGAGTATAGCAGTACAAATTGGGATTCAAAAAACTTCAAATTGGATGTCGAAATACCGCAAATATATAAGATTGGATCTAAGCGTGTACATCAGAAGAATTGTTTATCGACAAATTCCTACTCTCAATTCTCAATTGTTCTTATCTCAATTAACATTTACATTTCGGATTTCAACGCTCAGAGCATTTTATTGATCGAGAGAAAAATAAACTTGTCTCAGGCCTTTTGTCACTGGAAACTGTCCGCTGTCTGATAGAAACTTGGCTATATATATATATATATATATATATATATATATATATATATATATATATATACATATATATATATATATATATATATATATATATATATACATATATATATATATATATATATATATATATATAAATATACATATACATATATATTGTGGTGAACGCTTGGGAGCTATCAGTGTTTCTTTTGTGGAAAAAAATTGCAAAAATATGCTGAAGCTTAAAATCTGAGCCCAACAAATCTGTTCAGTGGATTCAAAAAGGAGATTTTATGTTTCTTCGGAATAAGGAAGTAGGTTGGGAGTGGACTCCTCTGCTTCATTATTGATGAGCACAATTTATTAGAACAATATTTCAATTGTCTTTCGTCCACACAAACTGTCAGTTTGCCCAATTATAAGCTCGGAAGTAATTAGGATATAAAATTTTGTTCTTCCCCTGACAAACTGGATTTCTTTTTTAGGAGTGATTTTACTCAGATCAATAATCTATCCTTTTCACAAATAGTGCTTTGGAAATGCACTCACATTTTTTGTCCGCTCAACTCTTTGAATTGGCTGAGTTTTTATCACATCTAAAACTGCTACCATCTTTGGCTCAGGAGATAAACATTTCGAATTCTGTTTACTATCAAACAACCATCACAAAGTAACAAGGTAATTTTCCTAATGCCTCATGAAAAAATGAAAGCGATTAGAAGCGCTCCTTTTTATGCCTCGCAGACAAAGCATCGTTTGAATAAATTGAGTGCAACGAGGTACTGCTAAATAAATCTAAACAACTCCGAAAACAATCGAAGACCTCCTTAACAAATTAATGATTTTAATTGACATGGACTAGCAACTCATGCTGACCAATCTTTAGATTTATAAAACAAATGAAACGTTTACTCTGTCGAAAAGTTTCATGGAAAAACAATTTTCCTTCAAATAAGTTCTGCAAAAATGAGGTTTCATCTGACGGCTCAGTGAAAGCTAGTCAGTTCATCACTTTTTTCGAGCAATTTTAAGTCTAAGCATCAAGTAAGATTATAGTATTTTGTTTTTGGCAAAAAGATATAACTATTTGAAAGTCAATTCAGATTGATAAAAATAGAAAACGTATCTTTACAAGTCTCAGCAGATTAATTCCTGCATTTTCCATTATGCTGTTAAACGAATTGAGTGAAACAACTCACACATTAGCACCATTCACTCACCTTACTTTCAAAAAAGTAATCAATACTCAATTTGGACCGGAAAGTTAGAAACTCGCATAAAATACGCCCGTCGTCAAAAAAGGACCCCTCGCAGGTGTCAAAAGTTGTTGCCCATTTTCAATACCTTGAAAGCTATCTCAAATTTTAGGTTACTTTATTTCTGTACAAAAACGAAGCAAATCGAGACCCGCTGAATCCGAGACAGCATAGATTTCTAGCAAGACAATCAACAGTAACAATGATTACCATGATTTATACTTGAGGTTTGATAAAACTTCGGGCAAGGTGTTGTTTACTTAGATTTCAACAAAATTTGAATTGAATTTTTAAAAACAGATGTAAGCCGGAAGCGATCACCTGGTCGGCTATCCGGCTTAGTATCATAAAATTTTAGAAATCTACGAAAGTCGGAACAATTCAAAAACCATTGACTTAGTTGGTTATTGGTAAAAACGATTACCCCCTGCTGCTAAAACTAAAACTATCAAGATCTCTATATAGAAGATTTTGGGGCGATTGTAAAGGATGAAATAGAATGTCTTGCAAATCAAAAGACTTAAATCTAAACTACCTTGAGCGCTAATGTCTGGAACCCAAGGGCACAGAAGATAACCCTGAGTGAAACGCAAGAGATAAACTCGTTTTTCAGAGTGCGACGCATTATGCAAGATGCCGCGGTTCTTTTTTTGTCTGCTTTAGTTCATTTTTTCAAGCATTGTTACGAGTCAAAAAGCTCAATTCATAATCTATAAATTTCCATGGTAATGGAAAATATGGTCATGTCTTTACTTGCTCATGGTACTTTGAGATGTAGATATACTTTTCTTTCGCTTGAACTTGTTTTTAAATTTTGCTTCTGAATCTTTAAATTTTTGACTTAAATTTTATCATTTTTACTTTTGTTCCGTTTTTTTTCAACATTGTTTATAGCTTCAGAAGGCAAACAAAGTCCTGAGTTCTTTCAACTACTTTTACCACTACTACTACTATTACTACTACTACTACTACTACTACTACTACTACTACTACTACTACTACTACTACTACTACTACTACTACTACTACTACTACTACTACTACTACTACTACTACTACTACTACTACTACTACTACTACTACTACTACTACTACTACTACTACTACTACTACTACTACTACTACTACTACTACTACTACTACTACTACTACTACTACTACTACTACTACTACTACTACTACTACTACTACTACTACTACTACTACTACTACTACTACTACTACTACTACTACTACTACTACTACTACTACTACTACTACTACTACTACTACTACTACTACTACTACTACTACTACTACTACTACTACTACTACTACTACTACTACTACTACTACTACTACTACTACTACTACTACTACTACTACTACTACTACTGCTACTACTACTACTACTACTACTACTACTACTACTACTACTACTACTACTACTAACAATACTAGTAGTAACGATATGAATAACAATATAATTTTTTTTATTGTTTTTAAATAATTGAAAAACAATTAATAACGACCTTTTTGAAACCAGTTTTGCTTTTGGAAGAAGTAACAAAAAGGACAAATTATTTAAGAAATGAGCTTCATTTTTAGAGTTTTCTCAAACGCGCGTAAAAATGCATGTGAAAAATGCGCTAAGATTTCTGCACTTTCAATTGCGAACAATGAGCTGAAAGCGTTGAATGTCCCTCTGTTTCTTAAAAATTATAAGATACTTCTCAAAAATTTCTTAGGAAGTAATGAAATTTAGAAGTATTGAACCTATTCAGAGAAATTGTTGAGAGATATGTCAAAAAATGAGCTGAATTCGTGAAGAAAAACGCCTAAATTCGGGTCGACGTGCTCAAAAGATAGTATAAGATTAGCGGTGATTAGCGGTGAAAAAAATTTTCACCGCAAAGCGCGCGCATGTTTTTGCGTTGAATGTTTGTAAGATTTGGGGTTTTTAGCGGTTAAGTTTTTTCAATTCAACGTATTTCATACAAAAAAAAGCAAACTGCCGTGCACAGTTTTGACCCTCTCACCTCCATTATGCCAACAACTTCTTATTCCACCGCGCCATCCGTCACTTAATTCAATGCAATTTCCTGTGAATTTAAGATAAGCGTTGAAATTAGCCTTGAATAATTGCAAGATTTGCGGTGAAATTAGCGGTGAAACTCTTTTCTCCTCACTCAAAAGTTGTTTTTCGTCGCATTGAGCGCATTGAGCGCAAATCTTACACATTTCACTCAAATTTGCCGCAAATCTTACATCTTTAGCGATTTTTAGCGACACCTCAACCCGGGTTTGATGAAGCTGCAAAAAATCTCCTAAAACTACAATATTAATGGGGTCCAGACCCAAATTGACTTCTGATCAGACACAGTCGAGTGCACACCCGTGTGTTCCCAGGCCAAAACTACAGGGTCTTTTCCAAAGTTCGAGCGCACTACGGTCTGATCATGGTCTGGAGATGTTCTGATCAGAGGTCATTTTGGTCTGAAAAGTCTGATCATAGGCGGATTCGAGCGCACCTGGGTCTGATCAGAGCCGACTTCGAGTGCATTTGGGTCTGATCAGAGGCGGATTCGAGCGCAATTGGGTCTGATCATAAACCTCTTCGAGCACACTTGGGTCTGATCAGAGGCGACTTAGAGCGCGATTGGGTCTGACCATAACCTCTTCGAGCGCACTTACGTATGATCAGAGGCGACTTCCAGCGCAATTGGGTCTGATCAGAGGCGACTTAGAGCGCGATTGGGTCTGACCATAACCTCTTCGAGCGCACTTACGTATGATCAGAGGCGACTTCCAGCGCAATTGGGTCTGATCAGAGGCGACTTTGAACGCAGGATAGTCTGATCATAACCTCATTCATCTAAAAATTTTGTAAAATATCTTTGACTGAAAAGCTTATGGGCGCTTCATAAGCTGATAGCTATCCATAATGTGATCATTGATCGATAGCATGTTCGACATACATTATAGTGTTATCTGTTTTTTTAATATTTTAAAGGTTGCTGATTAATCAGCGCTATTCTTGCTTTTTTTCAATACAACTATTCCTTTGGTGAAACGTTGTAAGAATAGCGATCAATTCAACGGTAGTTTTTTGTATAATTTAACTTTTGCGGTAATTTTTTCCCGCATAAGCGCGTGGAAAAACTTCACCTGTTAATATTTTTCATCGCAATGAGCGCAAGTCGAATGTTTTTATTCAAATTCATCACAAATCTTTTATATTATAGCTAATTTTGCACAAAAATTTCAACCAACATGTGTGTTTAAGTTTGTGTGTGCGTTTGTGGGGTAACCCGTTTGTCTGTGACTGTCTGCGTGTGAGTGTGTGTGTGTGTGTGTGTGTGTGTGTGTGTGTGTGTGTGTTGTGGGTCGGGGTCAGGCGATGGGGTTAGGGTTGAGAAGAAGGCTGATGAATGGGGAGTTCAACTTGATAGGGGGAGGAGAGTGGACAATGTAAGTGTTGTGGGTAAAGGACGGGAGGGCTGACGATGGCGATTTTGAGTGTTTTTGATCAGAGTGGTCAGCTGGGGAGATGGTCTCGACTGAGTCTGATCAGAGGCTACTTGGGTCTGAAATTGGGTCTGATCATAGTCTGATTAAGGTCTGGACAATGGTCTGAATTTGGATCTGGACCATGGTCTGGAGATGGTCTGATCAGAACTCCTTCGGTCTGGAAAGTCTGATGAGAACACATTGAGTCTGGAAAGTCTGATCAGAGATAATTTCGGTCTGGAAAGTCTGATCAGAGATAATTTCGGTCTGGAAAGTCTGATCAGAGATAATTTCGGTCTGGAAAGTCTGATCAGAGATAATTTTGGTCTGGAAAGTCTGATCAGAAGCAAATTTGGGTCTGGACCTGAACCTGGGAACCGCATGAAATATATTACAAAAAAAAAACAAAAAAGAAACAGTTAAGGCGCTCAAAAACTCAACTTATTCATTTTTGGCGGACAGTTTGGGAGCCATTTTGAGATCAAACCGCGAAATCCTCATAGTCCTTATATAGATCCATCGGTAGTTCAGGGGTTTCCTGCCGGCCAAAATTTGGTGTGGGATTTCTCCTCCACATATTTTTCCTTAATTTATCTCACTGCTCAGTTGTCAAGATTCTTTCCTCAAGCTGTTTATCAAAAGCAATAGAAGTTTCTTAATTTTCAACGGTCTGAACATATGCTGCCCTTGTTTAAATTCAAAGTTAACTTTATACCGAAGCACGCCTCTCGCGCAAAAAGCCGAAAACTGAAACAAGTCAATAGGTTTTTTTCATTGGTACTTCGTTAGTCGCTGCTTATTGGTGACTGTTACTTCGATTGCCGAGGACTGAACTTTATCAGAGCGTTATCAGTTTTAGTTGAAAAATGAGATTTTTTCTTTGTTCCTCACCCCAGCTAAGTGAGTGCATATTAACGCGCCCTATAAGCCCTATAAGACCTATAAGTGATTGCGCGCCCTATAACCGCCCGTGGTATGTTAGAACACATTTTATACTATGTAACGAAATGAGATCAGAGACAGTGGTCGGGGTTGACGTATCGTACTGGGAAGGGGCAAAAAAGAGTTGATCAAAAATGTTCGCAAAGGGGTGCAAAGGAAGCATTTACCTGGGTTGAACAGCGTAAAAGAATAATCTTAATCATTCAACTTCAGATGATGCTTAAAATTCAGCCATATATGGTCGTATAGAATCGTAGCAAACATATTAAAATCATAATGATTATCAATAAAGAAACAAAGATTGTAAAAAACTTTGCAGAAAAATGTAAAATGTCAAAACACATTTTTGGGGTCTACAATAACACGCTAAATAAGGCAAGATCTTACTAGGAGGTTTTGTATGCTTTATATGAAACCATATAAGCTCTTTGTTTGATTACAAATAACTGAACAGAGCACGTAAAAAACAAAAAATTGAGAGATAAAGTTGCCTTTTCTTTACCTGTATATGCCCTTTCCTAGTCGCGACATACCAATAAACTCCTTTTGACGATCTCAACTGCAAAAAAGGTTCTTCAAATTTTCTCTGTTGGGCATTGCGCCTGGTACGTGAAACAATTGGCCAAGTGTCCAGTCAAAAAGATCGTACTTAGGGATACTGGGGTAGAAATTATGCGTATACCAGACGCCTTCTTTTTCGATCAAGTTGTAATCATTTTATCTTATCAATGCAGAATAACCGAGTAGATGAAATCAATTAAAATCTAGAGATGATGATGTTGTGTGTTTCGATCGTCTGAGCAGGAACTTCTTGGACTGTGGGTTCCCAGCTCTCTAACATCCCTCTGTCGCAGTTGTGGGTTCAGTTGCAATAGTTTTTGTCATTGGTAGCAGTAGTTGTAGTCTTAATCAGTGGGTGTCATGTCGCAGTCTGGATTGACTTGCTCATTGGGTTCAGGAGGCACTTTGAGGAGCTTGCGGAGAAGATTGGAGTAGTGGTGGTCTTGTCTGTCTGTGCATTCTTGGCGGAACTCGCTGCGGGAGAACTCAGTGTACCGGGTGGTCTTGGCATGAAAAACGGCATCGGCTACCTATTTGGGTGGCGGTTGCGAGGATTTCAGAGAGATCTATCACTGTGATGGGCCGGTTTGCTGACAACTCGTCCTGGAATTTGCTGCAGCCCTTGTAGCTATCAGCGTGGTCTCCATTGCAGTTGGCGCACTTGGGTTTAGCTCTGGGGACAGTGCATTCGGCTAGATTGGGATTGCCTCCAAATCTGATGCATCTAGCTTCTTGGGTACATGCATTCGCTTGTGACCGAAGCCTTGGCACTGATAACACTGGACCACCCCATCACGTCTGGGAGGAGGAAGAGAAGAGGGCTGGGTTTGTCTTGACTCCTCACATCGGTGATGGGTGAGCCCAATCATCAGGCTGCGGTTGATCAGAAGGGTCTTCGTGGTCTCGCATCTTGTGAAGGCTCTCACTAGCCGGGTTGGTGCTTGGGTAGCTCGGCTTCTGATTCGCACTAGGCTCATCTTCGCTGGGTAGGTCTTGTTGATTGCTGCTTTTACCTCGTCCAGGTTCTTTTCCAGCCCTACTCCAATAATCACAAACCTATGGTCCTTAGCGTAGTTTTTGCGCTTTGGTGGCGCTTTGGATAGCGGATAGGGCCTTCATGAACAGGGTGTCGCTTGGCTTTGGCCTCTTTGCAACTGGCATTGAAGTTGCTTCTTGTTGCATCTTGTAGCTGTTGGGTTGTAGTTGTAGTTGGGTTGATGGAAGGTTGGGTTGTTTAGATTAAAAAGCAATTAAAATCTAGAGACAAATGTTAGTAGTCAAATTAAGCCCAATTCATGGAAGTCACGTGATTGAACCAGTCTGCAAATAGACTCTAAATCACCTATTTTGCGTCTATTACCCGAAAATAAAGAAAACAATTCTTAAATCTCTTCTCCAGATTTCTATAACAATGCTATTTAATTAACAACGCATAGGTGGGAATTGGGGTCTCAAGAAAAAAACAACAAAATAATCCCATAAAATTATGATAGTACTGTTAATTGTCGGTTTACTGAATTCTCGGCTATGTTAAACCTATTTTGGTCTTGAGATGTTTATTCACGTGAATCTGCCCACTTTTTGACAGAGCTAACTGTCTCCCTTTCCTGTGGGTATCGTCTGACTTTGGAAGCCGTATACCCCCTCACAGCGAATACAGCTGCTACAAAATTGAATGCTGTTTTCATTTCATCAATTGAATTGATCATTTCAACTTCAAGTTTTCACAAACTCAAGTTGCCAAAAATTCATTGGCAGTAATTGTTTCACAATTCAAGTAAGTTATAATTTTTGATTTTACGGTGAGGATAAAATTTGTGATTACAAAAATTTCTGTCAACTGTCCAACAGATTTGAAATTGAATGGATCATGGGAAAAATTTGAACATGCTGGCTTATATCATCGTACCCTGAAAACTGTCCAAGTGAATCTTCTCAAAAGTTTGTCTTCTTTTGTTCACGAATAGAGGCACACAGTTCGCATCGCCGCCGAGAAATATATCAAACTCAGAGGCGAAACCAAGTTTTTGTATCGTGATGTCATACAAGTCACACGCCATTTCTTAGTACAGTCCTTGTACCCTTACTAGAATATCATAAATAATTTTTTTATTTCTGGGACATCATATGTAATCATATGTAATACAAGATTTATGAGATAAGGAGTAGCAAGAAACCTTTTATGAATAATTTATGATTACATGCAGATGATATATGGTAAATGGTTGTTTCAGCATCATTTAAAAACTTGTATGACCTTTGTATGATTTCAACGATATCATACAAATCACATATAAACTTATATTACCGGGATTAACTTATATAAAATTATATTACCGGGATTAACTTATATAAACTTATATTACCGGGATTAACTTATATAAACTTATATTACCGGGATTAACTTATATAAACTTATAGTACCGGGATTAACTTATATAAACTTATGTTACCGGGATTAACTTATATAAACTTATATTACCGGGATTAACTTATATAAACTTATATTACCGGGATTAACTTATACAAACTTATATTACCGGGATTAACTTATATAAACTTATATTACCGGGATTAACTTATATAAACTTATATTACCGGGATTAACTTATATAAACTTATATTACCGGGATTAACTTATATAAACTTATATTACCGGGATTAACTTATATAAACCTATAGTACCGGGATTAACTTATATAAACATATATTACCGGGATTAACTTATATAAACTTATATTACCGGGATTAACTTATATAAACTTATATTACCGGGATTAACTTATATAAACTTATAGTACCGGGATTAACTTATATAAACTTATATTACCGGGATTAACTTATATAAACTTATATTACCGGGATTAACTTATATAAACTTATATTACCGGGATTAACTTATATAAACTTATATTACCGGGATTAACTTATATAAACTTATATTACCGGGATTAACTTATATAAACTTATATTACCGGGATTAACTTATATAAACTTATATTACCGGGATTAACTTATATAAACTTATATTACCGGGATTAACTTATATAAACTTATGTTACCGGGATTAACTTATATAAACTTATATTACCGGGATTAACTTATATAAACTTATATTACCGGGATTAACTTATATAAACTTATATTACCGGGATTAACTTATATAAATTTATAGTACCGGGATTAACTTATATAAACTTATATTACCGGGATTAACTTATATAAACTTATATTACCGGGATTAACTTATATAAACTTATATTACCGGGATTAACTTATATAAACTTATATTACCGGGATTAACTTATATAAACTTATATTACCGGGATTAACTTATATAAACTTATATTACCGGGATTAACTTATATAAACTTATAGTACCGGGATTAACTTATATAAACTTATATTACCGGGATTAACTTATATAAACTTATATTACCGGGATTAACTTATATAAACTTATATTACCGGGATTAACTTACATAAACCTATATTACCGGGATTAACTTATATAAATTTATATTACCGGGATTAACTTATATAAACTTATATTACCGGGATTAACTTATATAAACTTATAGTACCGGGATTAACTTATATAAACTTATATTACCGGGATTAACTTGTATAAACTTATATTACCGGGATTAACTTATATAAACTTATATTACCGGGATTAACTTATATAAACTTATATTACCGGGATTAACTTATATAAACTTATATTACCGGGATTAACTTATATAAACTTATATTACCGGGATTAACGATTGCCGGGAATTATATATGACCTTGTATGATTACCGGGTTTTTTGTATGGCCGGTAACCCAGGAAACCCGCCGAGAAGATTTGAGTAGGGAGTTTGTAGGGATTTTTTAGGAAAACAACATGTCTGTAGAAGTTGCTTAAATTTTGCTGTTAGCGAAAAAAGAGGTCAGTTCAGGCTATAAACAACTTGCTCTATTTGCAGTTTCTTGGATCCGAAGCGTTTTGAGGAAAACCCAAAAAATGGCAATTTCTCAGGTGGTCATAACATTTGCATGTATTTTGCTGTCACTGATCTCAATTTCGGATCAGATAACGTGGGATCAGAAAAACTGTGTGGGTGATAGCCAATACATACCCGATATGACTGGATTTTACTGCTACGAATTGTTGCTGACTGAAGGCCTACTCAGCCGGGATGTTGCCCAGCAGAAATGCCAGAGTCGATACGAAGGAGGGGAACTTGTGCAACCAATATATAAGGTATGTTTTCTGGGCAATAATTACATTTTGGGCTTCGCTACAAATTAAGGTCCAGAGGTCTGAATAGTTCTTGCACTCAAATATAGCCCATATTGAAATGGGTTTTGCCCTCGAATTCAAACCTTATCCAGGTAGGCCTTCTCGAAAAAACTCAGACCCATTTATTTTTTTTGCTGGCATCGAAGACTCGACCCCAGTAGAATTTGCGTGCAATTAAATTCCAGACACAAACAGTTTCTGCTCTCACAAAAAATCTCAGATTCGAGTTATTTTTTTCACTAAAATGGTATTAATACAAACCCTATTAGTTTTTGCTTTCGAAGAAATGCCACATCGAATCACGTCTTTTTTAAGAAAAAATTCAGATTCAACTATGTTCCGCTCTCCAACCCTCTTTGAGTTTTGTCCAAAAGAATTTTTGCGATTGTTGTAGAATTTTGAATGTTTATTGAAAAGTTTTCTAAATAAATCAGTGATTCAATTCAGAATTCATAACGCCTGTAAAAAAACTGCAAAACTGCTGCTGATGCTTAAATAAAAATGTTTTCTCTCAAATATTTTCAAAAGGCTGAGCGATTTTGTTGTTTTGGATGTACTTTAAATCAAATTAGAATTTTTATTGTGATTACCTAACTGCTGTATCCGCAATTCTAAAACTCGAAGGACATCCTGTAATTTTTGCTTTTCTTTCTAAGACATCCAGTCAAAATTTAATTGCTCACAAAAATTGTTTGTAACAGTTTTACAAGTCCCAGGGTCTTTGTTGATGCCGTTTTTTGCTTAGTCGATTTTTTCTGATGCATTCAACTTTTTGTCCTAAAAACGGGTAAACAGGTACAAACCAGAAAACTATAAGTCAATTAGCAGCTCTCTTAAAGCTGTATTAACTTCTCATTTTACATTTCGCCAAAGTTGATGAGTAGAAAAAAATACTGTTAAGAAGTGCATTTTTGACCGCTCGGAACCCCCATCTTCTCGGATTCCCATCGATGCTCCAGTCCACCCCCAAATCCCCCCAGTGCTACCCTATCTAAGATCAAGCCATCGTGGTCAGAGCCACCCATTCGCCAGTTTGAGAAAATTCGTCCTACGTTAACAACGTTAAAAATTTCGACTTTGCTAATAACAGACTTATGAAAAGAGATTTGCTCAACCCATAAAAAGAACATGCTAAACCCAAGATAACTGTAAAAAAATACCCTGCTTAAGCCTATTGAAAACTTTTTTACTCGACTCATGAAAAAAAATTGACTGGACTTATCAAAAGAATTAGCCTCAATTTTAACTAGCGTCCTCAACCGTGTAATTTAATTCAATATTAACCCCCATCAGGAATTAATAAGTCTTTTCAGAATTCCAGGTCTAGACTAGGGAAACCATAATAATTTCATGTTTATTTAAATTGCAAAACGCTTTTGCTTCATCTTCAATCCAAATTGTAGTTATGTGCTTAATTTAGTTTTACAAACTTTTGAACTTTGTTTAATAAATGGTAACCATTTTCTCGTTTAATTTTGGTGCGCAGATTTCAAACATAGCAGGACAAATCCTGACGTACAATTCAAAGAATTTTCATTGACTAAACTGAAAACCAGACCTAGAACGGAATATGAATGGATTGGGAAAACCATTTAGAAAAAAATCCGATCCAAAAAATCGAAAAAACAGTCAAAATCAAAATTAAATTGTCGCATGCGAATTAAAAAACCACAAAGAATTTTTGTTCAAACACCGTAATCTCACTCTTCTTCAAAAGTAGAGTGAAAACATTTCACGCCGCAAAACCACTCGCTTTTTCATGAAAATATGTGAACAGATCTTAAAAATACAGACAGCGCCCCATACAATTCAGTTTTTTGAACTGTAAAAAAATACTTTCTCAAGTCGATAATTAATAAAGAAACATCAATTCAAGTAGATAAAACGGAACTCGTCGAATTATGGTTTGTACAGAACCTTTCACATTTTTTATCGCTCCAAACAAATTAACCAATGCAGTCCATGAGAAGCAAGAAGAGTGAAATTGAATTTTTGTAGAGTTCTTACCAGTTTGGGGGTCCCAAACCAAACCAAACCAAATAGGTGGAAATCCAAGAATTAACGCACTCAAAATTACCTAGTTTTGACAACGCCTGAAGGTATGAACACGAACGAACGAAAGTGTGAACACTCGCGCACTCTCAGTTGGTCTGGGACGAACTGGACATACCGGTTTCCGTCTTGCATCAATCTGGGAATTTTAAAAATTTATTCAAAGATCAGTTCGGCATCAGATCACTTAAATGAAACCTGTTTAATGTTTTCCTCGGATATTTGCAGGAACGTAGTGAGAATGGTTTAGTTTTTGGCTGCAGTTATCTTTGTTTGAAACAGAGCGATCTGGGCAGACTATTGGACTGGGCAATTGAACTTGGAATTCCGTTGAAGAACCAGTCGGGGTTTTGGACAGAGTACCACAGACCACAGGCTGCACAGATGATAAACGGATCCCTGACTCAAACGGATATTGACAGGCAGGAGCTGTTTCCTTTTCCCGGTAGAATATGACTCTATCTATTCACGATGAGTCGAATGTCACAGTCATTCAACGCAAAAAAACTATGCAAGATAAGCGGTGAAATTACATAAATCAGGCGGTGAATGCGATGAAAAAAATTATCGCCTGTTAGCGGTTAAATTACATAAATTACACCGCTTTACATAAATTACACCGCTTTAAAAAAGTGTCCAAACTGTGTGAGATATGAGGCGAATGCGGTCAAATTACATAAACTCGCCGCTTAAATTAGCGGTGAAATTACATAAATTCACTGCTTAGAAAAAACTGAAAAAAATGTGAGATAAGCACGTTAGCAAAAAAAAGTCTATGGGTATTCAGATGTTCATGTAGCTCACTTGACTTTTCTGGTAAAATAATGTAAGAAATGCCACAGCATTTCACCGCATTTCTCACAAAAATTCGCCGCATTTGTTTTCCAAATTTTTATTAAATCTGCCTTAAATTCACAAGAAATATCATAGAAGTAAGTGGTAGATGGTGCAGTGGAATTAAAAGTTGTACAAATGCAACAGATGAGAAAATCAAACCCCTGTCCGGAAATTTCTTTTGTTTAAGAATTCCGTTAAATTGTGAAAAGAAATAACTCACCGCATTCACCGCTTTTCACCGCAAAATTATGAATGAAATTTACGGTGAAAAAAAACTTTCACCTCTTTTCTTAATTTTCCCGGGTCGAATAGTCAGCGCTAGAGTTACTTAAAAATGTAGAAAACGCAATGAACGTGTTGACAAGATGTAAAAAGTGAGGTTTAAGCGTTGACTGCAGTGAATGAGGTGAAAAAATCACAGTAATGAATCTCAAATCTTAAAAAATTTCACAGTTTAATTTGCAAAATATCTTTACCGCAGAAAACTTGGCAACAAATTTTGTAGGAATCGAGGTAATTGAAGAAAAACTCATAACTAAATTCCGCAAGCCGAACAAAGTATCACCACTAAGTTATCACAGTTTTTATCGGCTCAAGTTTTTAATGAGACAAGGTAAGACTTGAAGATGCTGCGCTAAAAAGTAGTCAAAACATTGTTTTAGCAGCGAAATTTACTGAAACCTGCGCATAGCTTCAGTAGTGGTAGCAAAGGCCACTGTTTATTAGAATGATCGTTTTTGAATTTTGTTTTTCTCGCTATACCTACAGACGAAGAAAGGAATTAAATAAATTTTAGCATTTATGCAAGAATTGATTTAACAAATTGAACTCAAAGTATTCCTTCATTGTTTTGACGACTGAAAAAGTCAGAAACCTACATTCTTTTTATCTCAAATCTTAAACGTATTTGTGTATACAATTTTGTGTGCTAATTGGACAAAGGAGTTCTTCAAATCCAACTGACCTAATATTCAAAGATCCCTTGTTTATATGTAGAATAACTTTCTGAGACCTTTTGTAATAGCTTGCCCAGGAAAAAAGACAATTCTTCAACCGTTTTTAGTTATAAAAAATATTTTGTTTGAAAATTAGTGGACTAACACGGAGTCAAGAAGTTATTCAAGTCAAATCAAAGTTGTTACATCGGTAAATTTTGTCAGATCTAAGAAAGAGGATGTCAGGAGTTTGGACTAACGTTAACGGGAACCAGCCTGAAAACAGGTTCAGTTAAAAATTTTAGAAGCAGCGTAAAATTTTCTGTTAAGAGAACCGTTAAAAAATGCTTCTGAACGCTGCTTTAGCTACAGCCGAAAATCAAAAATGGTTGTTGATGTGATTTGGGTTCGTTTCAATGTCCTTCATGTACCCGAAACTGTTGCTTGTCTGCTCATAGGTAAGTTTTGTCTGAGACAGTCTCATCAGATGTCTGATCGGGACCATATTTATTTTATAAACTCATTTTCGGTTAGTGATCAATACAATTTACATTACAAACTAGTTCAATCCATTTTTGAGGAGCACCAAACCGAGTTGCCGCCTAAGGTTAATCGCCTGTTTTAAAGCAGCACTGACTATTTTCGATAAACAAAAATTAATAGGAATTTTTGGAGCTATAAGTGATTGTATATGCCGGAGTTGGTCTTGTCATAGCAAAGATTAACCGCTGTTTTTTCAAAATAAAGAAAAATTTGGTCTCCAAGTTTTTATATCTTTTTCCAAAATAATTGTTATAACCATTCAGAATCAATAAAGTAGAAATTTTTTAGATTAGTTATATAAGATTCAGTGTCCTTTTCAAATAAATGAATGAGAGTTAATAATTTGTTATAGTTCAATCTGGCAAAAGTGTTGAAAGGTAGTCTAACTCTGTTGGTCAATTTCATTCTAATTGTAAGTGGTTGCTTTTCTAGAATTGACAGCATTTTTGTTCTTTTTTCTGACAAAAAATTTCCAATTTCCAACTGCATTCTACTATTATTCATTGTTTCTGAGACGTGTGACCTTTATAAAATTTCTGTAGTTAGTTTCAGTAATTCATAGTCATTTAGATCAAAAATATAACATAACGAATTTTATTTCCAAATTGTTTTCATATTAGTTTGTTAGGAAACAATGAAGATAAATCTGGGTTAAACAAATGTTTCTACAAAAAATTGAGTCTGAACTGCTAGCACCTCCATAAACCAGAATCTCATTTTGATACAACGGGTAAAGAAACCGTTTATAAAATTTCAGTTGTAGATATGTGCTGAAGAATTTTCATTTGTGATATAAATTGGATATGAATTCGTTGCATTTTTGAGTCATAAACTGCAAATGATCGTGGAAATACGTTCATCGTTTATCGTCTTAAAAGGAAGACGTTTATCGGAGTAGATCGTTACTTGTTAGGAATAATTTCTAAAGAATTTGCCGCCTTTTGACTGTCTATTCTTATTTCTTTCAATTGAATTTGGGCCTGGTCTTTAATACTGCTAAGGAGAATGATGTTGGTTTTACTCTTGTTGTGTTAATTGGTTAAACTCCATCCATTCGGTTGTCAATCTGAGTTCCTCCTTGACCTCCTTCAGTGCAAACGTACCGTATATTTCGGTGTCGCCAGCCAACCGTAAAATGATATTGCTTTTTGTTACTGTTATGAGGCCTTTTATATAGAGAAGAAAAAACCAAGAGGACCTAAAACAGATCTGTGTGGCACACCGTGTCCTTTTTGGAGTGCCAGATTCTTTGGAACAATTAAATACAAACTGTTGTCTAAAGGCAGATATGATTTTAGAAAACTATAGATAGGTCCTCTAAGGATTTATCCATAGCAATTGGTCAGTATGATATCGCGATAAACTGTGTCGAAGGCTTTAGGTAAATCAAAAAGCAGATATTTCTGGTTGCTATTCTATGCATTCTGTCGAATTGTCTGGGAATCAGTTTTACGAACATTTTTTTACAAATATGCAAGAAAGATTCTGGTCGGTAGTTGCCTGGATCGCTCTTTTTGTCAGACTTGAAGAATGGGATGACTTTAGCCACCTCAAGGCAATGATGAACAGTTTTTTTTACTATTTAAGAGTCTTTGATTAACTGGTTTAATTGAGAAATGAGACCTAGAGAAGTAATGCAAACTTGTTTCGTTCTTCAATCGTTTCGTTTGATTGAATATTTCCTGGCTGGTATTTTCTCTGATTACAGAACCACTTTTTGTGTTTTTAACACCTGAAATGTTGGATGCACTGTTGTGACTTGCTGCCAAAATTGGTCCGATTGACGTAGAAAAAAACTATGAGAAAATTTTTTCCTCCGATGTCTTCTTTTTTGAAAAGTTCACAATAGCAGTCATTTTTTGCCTCCCTTGTCAGTTTTGAACATTAGTATCTTGTTCCCGGTACTTTGTTGTTTAATTATCATTATACGACTCCATACTTTTTCTCCAAAAGCATCACTTTTTTGAACCAATTTTGATTTTGCTGTTTATCCAGATATTCTGAGTACTATTTTTTAAAATTTTCTCAGATATATGTTTTTATCGAGTGTTTCACTAATTAATGCTAAGAGCTTTTTGAATGACTTGTCTAAATTCAGTGTCTTGTATTCTGTCAAATGGTTTCGCAAATTACAAAAAAGTTCATGATTAAATTGAGATTGATTTTCCATTTTGGTAAAGTTTTTTCAGTTCCCTTTTGTACTTTGCTTATTACCCATTTCCACGGAATTTTGATCAACGTAACTTGCCACATATATTTTTTGATGTTGTGATCAATGATGGCTGTTTTCAGTACTTTTGTCTGTATATTGGCTTTAGAAAACACTATATCAATAGTTGAATTTGTTTGCTTTGTTTCACGGGTATATTGTTTCAGTTTTGATAAACGTTTGAATTCATATACATCAAGTTCCGATGAAAGACCCGCGCTGGTGTATTCGGTCTGGACATGTCTCTGTTGAAATCACCACATAGGATGGGTTTCCTTGAGTATGAACGGCCTACATTGAATATCTGATCTATCAGTTCTTCTTTAGCGCTAGTATAATCAAATCCAATTTTTTGTATACGGCTTTTATCATCTATCACCTCGAATTTTTATATTAACAGTCAGTAACTGTAACGCTTTCTTTGATGTTTTCTGGCTAATTTTGCTTGATTTTCCCTGGAGGTCGAAACTCTAACGCCCCCTCCCCTCTTGCAGTCTTTATTACATGTTATTAATAGATCATAGTTATCATGTGTAAAAATTACTTCGTTGGAGTTTTTTCAGCCGAGTTTCGATTATTACAAAAAACATTGGTAGGGACTTCTGAGAACCTAAAAAGACCAATAATTCAAAATAATTGGCTCCTAACGATCAAATGTGTTGCAGTGTTGCAGTAGACAATAATTGTCTATAAGTTTGCCACTCGGATCCGCCAGCTGCAAGACCCAAAAAGAATGTAGAATGCTTTATAGTTTTCTTCATAGACTTATCATTCACAAAGAGGACTACTTGCTGTCTTTCAGCGGAAAATCGTTTTCAGACGGTTCACCAGTTAATTTTCATCTCAACTCATCTGCAATATTACTCGAATTTTTTTTCATCATCCTTCGGCCCGAAATCGCATCCAGATGACAAAAATCTTCCAGATTTCTTAATAAGTAACTGTTTGTGGTTTACTAGTCAGTTTTTTGTTACAATTTTTTTTCTGGTTGCCCATCTGCGCAAAATTGCTTTCAGACTAAATCCTAACAAAAATGAGACCGAATAAAAGTGGTTATGATGTTTCTATGATTACAAAATCATTTTTCTTCACAATTTTTTTTCACAATTGTTTTTTGTCAACAAATGTCTACTTTTGTGTTGGTTTAGAATATAGTTCACGGTAACTTCAAACACTTTATGTAAACAAATGTTTATGAAAACAAAAATTTTGTTCGCGGGGGAAAGGAAACAGTTTAAACAGACGGAGAGATCCTCTGAGCTTCAAGAGGACATTAGACGGGCAGATATTGCCAATGCCGTCACTTCTGTGGCGCAACGAATCGCAGCCTGGAAATGCTCTGGACGAGAGGGATGAGCAGTGTACCGCCCAGAGCCGACCCGGAAAAACAACCCGAGTCAATGGGACTCGACGACTATGAGTGCGATGGGAAAGTTCTGCATTTCGCCCTTTGTCAAGTTTTGATGCAATTAGTGCCATAATATGCCCTATATGTGGAAGGCATATGACAGATTACTATAA
>NC_134477.1:54568075-54585575 GCF_964194025.1 Convolutriloba macropyga
CTTGGATTGAATGTTCGCCGAGAAACCGTTATAAGCTCATGGCATTTATATTGGTCATCATTGAAACAATGAATTATAATTTATTTTCAATGGGTGTTTACAGTATCAAGTTTTTAAAGGAAAAAGAAAACAATAGACACCATTCTCTTACAACACTGAACTGCCTAATGAATCATTATTAAGAAATCAAAACAGATAAAGTTCATTGTTTGATTACATTGCTTTAAAGAATCTTTTCGTAATAAGCGATGTCTTTGTTTTGATCACACCAATTGACTCGGATTCTTTTTGGTACTATATGCATCACCAGTTGTACACACATAGGTAAAACTAGACCTTTCGGAAAAATATATTTGACAATAATCGAAGCGATTTGTTTGTTTTCGAAACACATCTTTCAATCTCAAAAACTAAAAAAATCCTGCACTTTTTGCACAACGTCCTTTGCAAAACAATAGATAAGAACGCTACAACCAGGAATCTTTTGTACAAAACGACAAGCCAATTGTTTTTTATTAGCAGAGAAATGATTATCGAAAAAGTCCCTACAATTGAGGATCGGTTTCCTCTTTTAGGGTAGACCTGGAAAAAGTTTAAAAAGAGTGATTCATCAGATCAATGTTGTTCCCAGAGGCAAATTATTGAGTCTTTCTCATCTGAAAGAGAGAAATGAAAGTTCATAAAAGAACCGGACTTGGAATTACTAGCCTCAGAAAAGGTTTTGGAGATACTATTACTGATCCCAAAAACTCAAATCTTTTCAAGAACAAAGTTTCAAAGCTTGGCAAATTAATTGGTTGTAGAAAAAAATATCAAAACCAGTTTTGCCGGATGTATATCAGTACCAATATGTATCCCTTTCCTTCAGATCTGTATGACGTTTTGGTTAAAAAACGAGCCTGAAAATGAATCCAACACATAGGTGCTAGTCTAATATTGCATGGGCACTGGATGATGCTGTTTTTTTTTATCAGAAGAAATATGCTTTCCTTTCAATGACAGTTCTCATCATACCTTAAAATTTTAGGTGTTACACCTTTTTTAAAAAGGCTCTGCCGAAGATGCATTAAACTGCTGGCAATTCAATAACATGCGCTCTTTTCAAATTTTCGAAAAGACTCTTAGCCAACCAAGTGAATGATTTTCTAAAGGAAACAGATTGTAAGTGAAAAAAACAGTTTGAGAAGAAAAATTTGATTAACTGTCGCACTGTTACTTCTATAGAAAATCTGTTTGAAGTAAATTGAGAGAACAAAAACGTTGTTCCTGACCTCTCAGATATTAGAAATTTTTTATTCAATTTGTTACAATATCTTTATCGACGAACTAATCCAACATGGTTTTGATGACAAAAAAATCGGACAACTGCTCGACTACCTCTCTAATCGACACGAAACAGTCCATTTACGAAATAAATTTCCGATTAGATGAAGTCAGAGAAGAGTTCCACAGGGTAACTGCTTTCAGTTCCGTGTTTTCTAAATATTACGTTAATGATTTAAATAAGCTCTTTTTTGCAAACTATTAGTCAACTCAATATACGGATGACACGTAGATTCTTTTGTTCAGCAATGACATTGATGAAAAATGTAATAAGTTCGTCGATTTATCAAACTCCATTTTTTAATACTTCAAAGAAAACAACTAGCGAGTCAGAATTAATAAAACTGAAAGACTTGAATTCAAATGTCGTAATGCGAAAAAGAAGCAAGTTGATTTACAGTTAAAAAAACTGGAAACTTTCGGAAAAGCCGATTGTTAAATATTTTGGGAATTATTCTCAACAATATAATAAACTATCGAGAACACGTGAAAAGTCTTTTGAGCAAATTGGCGCAAGGAATTGATACCCTATATATCTTACGAGACTGTGTTCCTAAGAAAATGAAAAAAGCTTACGGGTTGTTTTTTAATTTATTGGCAAAACTCAGGCGTACTTTCGCCAACTTTCGATAGAAAACTACGTTCTTCTCTTGAGTTTTAGTCTTATTGCACTGCCAAAGCTTGATGTGACAGCTCCATTTATACAAACGAAGTTTTATTGATTTGAAGACGGCTTTTTGCGAAGAGGAAATAGACTGTTAGTCGCCATTTTGTTTTTTCGTAAGCGGTGAGGCAAACTGTACATAACACAAAGTGTTAGCTGTAATTTGGCCGAAAAAGTTTTATTGATCAAGTTGTTATTATTATATAAAAAAGTTTCACCGCATATAAGCTTCTGCAAGTGGAAAAAAGAGTTCAAAAAATGCAAAAATTTTTTGAATGATTTTTCGATGGACCTATGAATTGTAATGCACGTTCAGACTTCTTGGGAAGGCGTTAGATTCAAAAACCTGACGAAATGATCTTAATTATTGACACTTCGTAGTAAAATTACACGGCCTTTTCCAACTTACGATGATGGGATGTAGTTTTGAAAACTCAGCGTTTCTCTTTTTTCTTCACCTAATTTTCAAGTGTACACGTTTCTTTGTCCAATTGTTTTGTGGGTGAACTGTACTACAAAAATGAGTTCTTAAACAGTTTTGCTTTTAATCCTCCTATTTTATTGGCTCTGACACAGAAATCGCACAGAGCTGTAAATTAAGTACCTATAGAAAAAAGCGGGATTACTTCCATTATATTATTGATAGCTAACTTTAACTTATCGTATAAATCTCATCAATCTCCCATGGCTCTAATTGAGCAGATTTTTGGCAAGACCAACTTTCAATTGTTTTTACTCCTACCAATTCATTTTGCTATATTTATTTTCATTCTCTTAACTGTATGTTGGTCGATCAGGAAAGAGTTATTTTTTTAAAATGGATATGCTATATAGTGATTATTACATAATGCGGGCTGCACAGGGCTTAGTGGTCATATTGAGCACACAGAATACACCCCTCCCCCACCTTTCAACCACTTAAAAAACTACACTTAGATATCAAATAATTAGGGCAATAGTGAGCAAGACCTCTTTAAATTCAGAAATTTTAAGGACGATAAACCATGTTGAGGTGCATACCTCTGATCAGAAACTCCAGACCAAAATTGAACCTGATCAGTTCCATCAGACTTAGGTGTTCTCTGGTCAGATTTTCCAGACAGAAAGAGTTTATATCAGTCCAATTCCAGACAATGGGCGAGACTCAAATTCAGACCATTGACCCGACCATAATCAGACTATGATCAGAGTTTTCAGACCTAATTAACGTCTGATCAGACACTACAGTCCAAGACGCACGAGACTTTAAATATTTAGAACTTTTAAACTTAAAATTTTTTTCACTTTAAAAACTAATTTCTCCAGCAAAAAGGTTAGTCAAGTCAATTAAAAAGACAGAAGTGACTTTTGTGAAAGAGACAGAAGTGCTTTTGTGAAATGAAGATTCTCAAAGCTTGAGAAATAAAAAAAAACCTTTGCATGCAATTGCTAAAGTTTGCTGGTACCATAGATGGACTCAGACAGTTAATTTTAGGAAATGTCTGAATCTAGAATTGCTATTCCTTTATTCAAGGGACCGACCACTTGTTAGTGGTTTTTTTCTTTGTACTTATTCTTTAATCGAAGACCAGTGACTTGAAACGAGTCTCTGCTCAAAAGAAATATCTTTCTGAGCTCGTGGCAGACACATCATCACCTAATCAATAGAAATAAAGAAAAAAAAATAATCAGACTGTCGTGCGCTCGAAGTGAACTCCGATGACACTCAAGTTCGCTCGAGATGGCCTCTAATCAGATTAAAGTGGGCTCAAAGTGGTGATGATCAGATCCAATTGCGCTCGAACCCGCCTATGTTCTGACTTTCCAGACCAAGGTGACCTCTGATCAGATCATCTCCAGACCATGGTCCAGACGGTAGTGCGCTCGAACTGGCGTCCACACCCTGTCAGTTCAATCTGGAAACACATGGCTGTGCGCTCTAGTAAATCTGATCAGACGAAAATTTAGCCCTGAACCTGGGAAGCTATACACGATCTATGGCAAATAATATGTCTGGGTTGGGGTGGGGCGAAGAGGCGGGGGCATTATTGGGTTCTAATTTCTCATTTTCAGCTGGGTGGTCATAAGTGGCACTACACTTTAATGGTAAATCTGTCGCTACCTGTGATTAATGAACAAAACACCCAAAAAACTTTCTGATACTTACAATTGATCAGATATAATCTTTACGGAAAGTTAAATTAAAAACTGCAATTTTTTTGTCTCCAAAATTATTGAACATGAGAACGCGTCTCATCGTCGGCATTGCAATTCTACTGTCTCTTTTTTGGAGTTGCGATGCCAGGATCAAGTCAAAGACACAGGAAAATGGTGCCAAAGTTTCGAAAGAGTGTACCCGGGCCGAGGTGTCCACCCCTAGTACACCGTTATTAAGCGAGATTAAGGGGGTAAAGCCTTTTCCACTCTTAAATAGCAGGGAAAAGAGTGTAAGAGTGTAATTTTACAAAAAATACACTCTTCTTACACTCTTTACACTCTTTAATCCACTATTTTTACACTCTTAAAAATTACTTTTGATTACACTCTTTCGTCCAATTTTTAGTGGAGAAAAGTGTGAAAAGTGTAAATTTGAAGCGATTACACTCTTAGAAATACACTGCAATGTTTAAGAAATTACAATCTTAGAAATACACAACAATTACACTGTTTTGTCCACTTATTTCCTTCTTTTCAACGAGTGTAAATCTTATCCAGGCTCCGCATAAGAAAAAAAATTACAGCAATTTGTGCTGCAATAATAAAAATTTGATCTACATCTTCAACCCAGAATGGATAGCATCTTCACTGCACGAAATTGCAAATTTATATATGTTTTATCGGAAAAATCCTCAGTGCATGTTCATTTTTATTTGAAATCAGAATCCTGAGTCTTGTCAAAACTTGAACAACCCAAGGTTCAGATCAAAACACACTTCCGCCCGGACGGCTCTTTCCAGAACCCGTACCGAATGCTCAGTGAGAGACAGTACTGGTTCAGACAGTACTGGTTCAGACAGTTGTGGTTGCCACATGATCCGATTTCAATTTATTCGTTTCATTCAAAAAAATGTATGTTTCAGGTGCTTAGAGTTAGAGTATTCAATTCAAACTATACATCGTGATCAAACTCTTCACTAGTTTCCAATAGATCAGCTTCGTTGGCCAATAAATCAGCCACCCCTCTCTTAGTTGGCATATGCATATGACAAATTTTAGAGATTAATAGAGTTAAATTAAAGATCCAAAGATCCAATCAATTTACACTTGTTACGGAAAATTGAACTCAGAGCCTATCTTTATATTAAAAACCAATAGCAGGTTAGAAAACACATATGTCAATTTTCAGCACCACAACTTGATGGAAAACTTTGGACAAAAAATTTTGGAAAATTTTAGCTAAAATTTTCAATTCGGGATCATATTTCGAACACATGAAAAATTTTCCTCAAGTATCTGATTATTCATTACACCACAGAGGTATACCCCTAAACTTCCGCCTCAGTAAAATTCGTTCGAAAGTTAGATAAAGAAAAGGAACGAATTTAGGAGACATCCTTTAAATCTTATGTTTCGGAAAAGGGGTTGCGCCATTTTTGCGAAATATAAATACTTTAAAATCGTAAAATAGGTGACAAATAGGTGACAATTTGTGCTGCAATGATAAAAATTTGATCTACATCTTCAACCCAGAATGGATAGGAGGGAGATACAGATGAAAATGAAACCTTTTTTTGTTTACTTTTTTGGTTTGGCCTGTCTTTGTTCTTCTTTCTGCAGTAGAAGAGACTTTTGCAGGTTAAGGGCATGTCTGATTCACTGCATAGTGAGTTTCAAATGTACCTTTTAACGCCGCCGGTTGCAAACCATTCGTTTTAAGGTCCTTGATACCACTGAACTATACAAAAAAAAATTAAGCTTACGGGTTAATGAACCGTCGAATTAGGTGAAGAAAATGTCGAAATTCATGAAAAACGTTTGCTAATAGCTTTTTGAAGAAGACGAGTTACAAAGTTTATGCTAGCCTATTTTGTTGCCGTGATAACCTACTTAATGAGTTTTTGAAGAAGTAAATGCCGATATTATGATTTTTTCACAAAATTTTAAGGAAACTTCGAATTAGGTGAAGAAAATGTCGAACTTCATGAAAAACGTCTGTAAATAACGTTTTGAAGAAGACGAGTTAGAAAGTCTATGTTAGCCCATTTTGTTGCTGTGATAACGTACCTTGTGAGTTTTTGTAGAAGCACACGCCAATGTTTTGGTTTGTTCACAAAATTTTATTGCACCGTCAAATTAGGTGTAGAAAATGTCGAATTTCATGAAAAACGTCTGTTATTAGCTTTTTGAAGAAGACGAGTTAGAAAGTCTATGTCAGTCCATTTTGTTGCCGTGATAACGTACTTTGTGAGTTTTTGAAGAAGTAAATGCCGATATTATGATTTTTTCACAAAATTTTAATGAAACTTCGAATTAGGTGAAGAAATTGTCGAACTTCATGAAAAACGTCTATAAATAACTTTTTGAAGAAGACGAGTTAGAAAGTCTATGATAGCCCATTTTGTTGCTGTGATAACGTACCTTATGAGTTTTTGTAGAAGTAAATGCCAATGTTTTGGTTTGTTCACAAAATTTTAATGCACCGTCAAATTAGGTGTAGAAAATGTCGAACTTCATGAAAAACGTCTGTTATTTGCTTTTTGAAGAAGACGAGTTAGAAAGTCTATGTCAGTCCATTTTGTTGCCGTGATAACGTATTTTATGAGTTTGTGGAGAAGTAAATGCCAATAATTTGATTGTTTCACGAAATTTTAATTATACTTCGAGTGTAGGGGAAAAAGAGTTTTTGCTATAGCTTGTCTAGGAAAAAAGTTAGTTTTTCATACGGAAATTTGCGAATTTCGAGATTTGCGAATTTTAACTATAGTTATTTTTGATTGGATCAAGAAGTTGTCCAAATTGAACCAAACTTGGTTTGGAGTATCCCCTGTATAGGTAGGGTGTAAATCAAAGGCAGTTTTTGCTATAGCTGGTCTAGGACAAAAGTTCGTTTTTCAATCGGAAATATCGACTTATTCGCTAGTTCTATTTTCAAAAATATCGATAATTCATCGGGTCAAGGAGTTGTTCAAATCAAACCAAACTCGGTATGGAGTATCCCTGTGTAGGTAAAGTGTAAATCAAAGGGAGATTTTGCTATAGCTTGTCTAGGACAAAAGTTCGTTTTTCAATCGGAAATATCGACTTATTCGCTAGTTCTATTTTCAAAAATATCGATATTTCATCGGGTCAAGGAGTTGTTCAAATCAAACCAAACTCGGTATGGAGTATCCCTGTGTAGGTAAAGTGTAAATCAAAGGGAGATTTTGCTATAGCTTGTCTAGGAAAAAAGTTGGTTTTTCAATCGGAAATCGACTTATTCGCTTATTCTATTTTCAAAAATATAGAAATTTCATTGGGTCAAGGAGTTGTTCAGATCAAACCAGACTTGGTATGGAGTATACCATGGATACCTAGAGTGTTGAACAAAACGAATTTTTGCTATAGCTGGTCTAGGGAAAAGGTTAGCTTTTCATTTGGAAATTTGCTATTATTTCAAATAAGTAATTTTAAAAATAGGCATTTTTTATAGGATCAAGGAGTTGTTCAAAGTGAACCACATTGATATCCCAGACTACCAGTACTATCTAGGTTGAAATGCAAGAAGAATGGACCGCCTAATTTTCCTAGAAAAAAGTTCGTTTTGCAATCGGAAATATCGACTTATTCGCTTATTCTATTTTCAAAAATATAGAAATTTCATCGGGTCAAGGAGTTGTTCAAATCAAACCAGACTGGTTGTGGAGTATTCCATGGATACCTAGAGTGTAAAACAAAAAGATTATTTGCTATAGCTTGTCTAGGAAAAAAGTTAGTTTGTCGTACGTAATTTTCCGATTAATTCCAATAATTAATTTTAAATAATTTTCAAAAATAGGTCTTTTTCATCGGATCAAAGAGTTTTCCAAAAGGAACCAAATTGTTATCCCAAACTACCAGTACTATCTAGGTTGAAATGCAAGAAGAATGGACCGCCTAATTTTCCTGGAAAAAAAGTTCGTATTTCAATCGGAAATATCGACTTATTCGCTTATTCTATTTTCAAAAGTATAGAAATTTCATCGGGTCAAGGAGTTGTTCAAATCAAACCAAACTCGGTATGGAGTATCCTCTGTATAGTTAGAGTGTAGGAGAAAAAGAATTTCTGCTACAGCTTGTCTAGGAAAAATATAGCTTTTTATACGGAAATTGGCGAATTTCCCGATTAGCGAATTTTAACTATAGTTATTTTTGATAGGGTCATAGAGTTGTTCAAATTGAACCAAAGTTGGTATGGAGTATTCCAAGGGTATTTAGAATCTAGGAGAAAAAGAATTTCTGGGATAGCTTGCCTCTGGAAAAAGTTACTCCCTTCTTTGTTTTATTTTATCTAATATATTTTGTAATTTATTATGTTTTTGTTATTGTTTCCGACAGTTCTTAGCTATTTTATTATTTGCTTTTGTTTTGTTTTGGAGATAGATTTTTAAGTCTGGTTTTTTGCCAGTGCTTTGCTCAAAAATCTCATATAGTTGAATGTTCATAACTCCGCCGTAGCCGGTCCCCAGCCCGGTTGAGATAAGGAGGAGGGAAACACACCCAAATCATAATGGAAAAATCTCAAGAGTTGTTCTTTTAAAATCAAATTGAGATATTTCCGACACTGCTGTAGCTAATTATATTTATAGACTCATTTAGTTCATCTGATCAGACTACCGCGTGCTTTCGAGACGGTTTACGGGCCGAGGATTTTGCCTAAAAATAACGGGGAAAAGAGTGTAAAGAGTGTAAAAATAGTTTTTTTTACATCGTTAGTGCCCCCCTTATTATGGGTGGAATTACATATTAAAGTGTAACTTATGGGTGTAATTGATAGAAAAAGAGTGTAATAAAGAGTGTAAAAATAAGTTTTAACGGTGTAATGAAGAGTGTAAAAAAAGTTTTAACGGTGTAATAAAGAGTGTAAAATTAAGTTTTAACGGTGTAATAAAGAGTGTAAAAATAAGTTTTAACAGTGTAATTCGAAGAGTGTCAAAATAAGTTATTCCACTCTTTTTCCACCGTTTAATCTTAAAATTACACCACTAAAATTACACTTTAAAAAGTAATTCCACCCTTAATAAGGGGGGCACTAACGGTGAAAAATATTATTTTTACACTCTTTTCCCCGTTATTTTTCGGCAAAATCCTGGGCCCGGGTATCGAGTTCGAGTATAGTGATATATCGGGAGAAAAATGTACAAGAGTGACCTTCATGACTCCAGAGACTCCAGAGAAGAAGAAACTAAATCCCGGAAAGAGTTTCAATTCTTAATCAGAATTTTTCCAGTGAAATTGTTATACTCTATCTTATTGAATAGTTTAGGATTCGCGTTGCGAATACTTTGTTTAAAAAATGTGTTAGGAATTGCTGAGCGAAAACACAACTAATTGTGTATTACGAATTCTGATTATTGGAAACGCGGTGCGAATCCGTTGCTAAGTTTAACTCAGAAATATGAAGAGCGTTTGCAGAGTAACTTGAATTCAGACTGACTAAATGAAATTATGATTACTTATAATAAACTAGCATGAACAAAATATGAAATAATTTAGTAGACTAACGGGAATATTAATATAGGTGAATAAATAGAAGTCATAACTTTTAGTTATAAAACACATGATATAATTATAGATATAGAGGATAAATAATTTAGTACACATAAAGGTTTCGATATATATTTAGGTACCCATACGTATCACATTTCCCTCGTGACAAAAAAAAATTTTAATGTATTTACAATTTTGTAGAATCAACACAAAACATGCAAACGAGTGGGATGAATATAACTTAACTCAAAATTGTAGAGGTACTGCAAATGTTAAATTTAAGAATAACAACGATTAAAATTTAAGTATATGCGAGGCTTATAAGTCTGAGGACTTTCAATCGCACATGGGTTGTGTATGCTAATGAATGTAAATTATCACCACTTGACAGACAATTACAGCACATAAAATTCTAAATGTTCAATAATTTTGGAATCGTAAAGCGAATACGCTTCAAATTCTCAACATGTAAACTGAATACACTACACTGAATATTTTAAGTGCAAACACAGTAATAAATGAATTCACAGGGCGAATACTTGAATGAATTTAAGACTAACAATTGAAGAGCAACTGTAATAAATTAAAAGCAAGGTTAACATTAAAATTAGATTAAAGGAGCGGGAACAAGACTAAATGAGTGATTGTAGTTTATGACAGTTTTGCTGAGTTTTTAGCTTAAATTTCATTTTCTGCATCCCAAACCGACATTTCCCGTTCTTGCTCATACTCGAAATATCTAATTCTGGGGTTCGGTGGTGAAACTTGCCCCAATTGTAAGTCGGGTCGGGGTGGTGACGGGATTCTTGGTTGTTCGGCATTTTGGATAAGGGCTACTACCGAATCTGCTTGTTTTCATGCTTTGTTGTCTTTTTTATTCTTTCGCTTCTTTGGTTGAGCTGAACTTGATGAAGCCAGGGAACTTGTTGGGGAAATATCTGCATCTGTGAATCCATAAAATTGGTGTCGATTGCGCTTGCGGCCTTTTGTTTGCTCGTCCTGTGCGGGGGGTACTTGTGATGCAGGTGCAGGTGGAGCCTGTACAATCGAAATTAATGGTTGGTCTTGAGCTGGCACATCTTCGTGCAGATCATCTGCGATAATATTATGGCGTCTTTTGAGCTGCGGTTTTGTCGGTTTGCGTACCATTAGCGCACGCGATACATTTGAATTTACAGATGATACTACCGATGTAGTATCCCGTTGGCGGTGTCTGATTTTTATTTCGCCCCTCTTCTGTTTCTTAAGATCATTACTGTGTTTTGCGATCTTAAATTCTGTTGTCTTTTCGTAAGGAGCAGGGCGTCGTTGAGCGTATACCCACAAATTGGTGGATCTTTCAGCTTTTGTCCCAAATTTTGCGAGATCACTATCTCGAACCTTTACTGGGACTCTGCCAGGCTCGTTGATGATCGTCGTTGTTGGTGACGACTTTGTAACGAAAGATCCAGGCTTAAGTACTTCGTACAGACCCGCCAACTGTCGTTTTGCTCGTTTCTTGTTTGGTAGTTTTCGGGCCAGTTTGACTTTAAGGGACTGTTCTGTCCTCGGTATAGGATCCGTAATCTGCGGATGTGTAATGAAACGGGACTCTTTGTTGTCTGATTCCCGATAGCGCTGACCTGCATCTAAAGAGGCCTGACACATCTTTTGTTCAATTTCGATATCGCTTCTGTTGGCGCTGATCCATCCAGCTTCGTCCAGCAAGTCCTCCGCAGAAACTGTTTCAGCATCTAAATAGTGATTAACAAGTTTTTCATAAGTTAGATTTAGACTTGATGGAAGTGTGCTAATATTCCTTAAAGGAGTATTTGCGGGACGACCGAAATGAGCTTCAAAAGGTGTTATCTTTGTTGTTTTCTGTTTAGTTAATCGTAAATCAGAGACTATTTGTTTAATCGCTTTAGCTGTGGAAAATGTATCTTTATTTTCGGCTTTCATGCAAGATAAACGTCTTTTAATTGTTTGGATCATTCGCTCCACCAATCCAATAGCTCTATGATCACCAACCGGAGCGTCGAGAATGTTGATATTATTTTCGTTACAGTAGTTTTTAACTTGTTTATCTACAAGACAAGTTGCTTGGTCTAAGCGTATTGTTCGCGGGATTCCATGAGTATATGCATAATCACGAAGAAATTTTACTACATTTACCCCATTAGCATTGTCGAATATTCTAACTGTTGGATATTTTGAATAACGGTCAATACATGTTCAGAAATAAATATCTTTATCTTTATCATTAATTATCGGACCCCCAAAATCAATCTGTATTTCTTCGTTTGGTTCTTGACAAGCTTTGTGTGGGTGCCATTTAGACTTTGGTATGATAGGTTTCAGATTCTTACCAATATCTGTACATGGGACGCAATCAGATGTTTTTGCTAAAACTTCCCTATGCATGTAGGGCCACCATGCATATTGGGAGAGAGAAATCATCCCCCAACTACCCGGGTGCGTCATGTGGATGGATTCGAGCACCGCCTCCTTAATAGAGTTTGGAATGGCCACGCGTTGATCAACACACAGACACCCAGATTTCACATGTAGGTCCTTCCAAAAGGAGTGGATGTACGTGCTCACTTCTTTACAACGGGCTTCATCATCCTGTAGTACACAGTCGCGGATCTCTTTCAACACCGCGTCCTTACTAGTGAGGACCGCCAGAAAGGATTTGGTGAAGAGCTGTTTGAGATTATTTTCAAATACCTCCTCCCGGGATAGCTCGATGTCATATTCCTCGGGTGATGATGATGCTTGGGTGTTGCTGGGTCCGGCTCTTGTAGATGAGATGGGGGTAGATTGAGTACGGAATGTCACTCTTGGGGTTTGTGGTGAAGTAGGTGGATTATTTTGTGGTGCCTCTTTTGCTGACATTTTGATGTGGAGTATTTGCTGTGTAGAATTAGCTATTAAATGGCAATTAGAATTTTGCGACTGGATTCGCGATGCGAGTGTGGTATCAGATTTAAGCAATTGATTTGCCCGGCAATTAAAGTAAGAAATGAATTCGGAATTGTAATTGTTTACTTGTGCTCGAGGAATGAGTGGATTAATTGAGGCATTTGAATTATTCGTGCTAAATTTAGCAGGTTTGCAAAAGTGGACGCGCGTCTTGTTTACTTGTTGCTTATAATTACTGGTTATGTGCCGCTCTTGGAAAGGAATTTTATTCGCGTGACTAAAAAAAGATGTAATTGCGTCGCGAATACGGGAAATTGTTGCTACCATGAATTCCTCATCGTATTGATTGACACTTTTAGCGTTTTGATTTGGCTGTCGCGAAATATAATCAACTAAGCCCATTCTAGTACCAGGAATATGTTCGATGTTAAAATCAAATGGTAACAAACGGTCAATCCATCGTGTTAATCTACTGTTGTAGGATTTATTAGAACGGTGTGATTTTAAGACTGAAAGAAGTGCTCTGTGATCTGTTAAAACTGTGAAAGTCTTCTCAAATAGATAATATTTAAAATATTCAATGGCCCAAACCACCCCAAGTAATTCGAGTTCATTTATACTATAGCGTTCTTCATTGCTAATAAGAAGACGAGATGCAAAAGCTACTGTTTTCCACCCTTCACAATCTAATTGTTCAAGCGCAGCGCCTAAGCCTTGGCGGGATGCGTCGCATTTGATTCGCGTTTCCAGTGTTGGGTTAAAATGAGTATTTTCTGTAGCGTTTGCAATAACAGTTTTGATGTGTTCAAAATGTAATTGATGATTTTCGTTCCAAATAAATTGTTCGTTTTTCTTTAATAAGGGCCGAAGAGGTTGGCATATTTTGGCAAGATTAGGTATAAATTTGCTTAAATGATGAACGCTACCTAAGAAAGACCGTAATTGTTTCACTGTTTTTGGAGCTTTGATTTCCGCAATTGCCGCTGTTTTAGATTCTATAGGTTTAACACCACTTTGTGAGAATGTGAAGCCAAGCCAATTTATTTGATGTTTTGCGAAGTGACATTTGCTTAAATTAATTCTAAGATTATCCGCTTCGAGTTTTTGGAGACATTCGTACACGTATTTGAGGTGCGATTCCTTGGTGCCTTTGCTAACTACAATTATGTCATCCAGAAAACAGTATGCGTTAGTCAGCCCAACCAATGTGTAATCCATTGCCTTTTGAAACCCGGCCGGCATATCCGTAAGGCCATAAAATCCCGTTTTAAAACGATACGTACCTGTTGCTTCGCTGCAAATGATATTAAAATTACAATGACGTGCGGTATCCGGATGCAGCTTTAGTTGGCTATAGGCATATTTTAGATCGATCGATGAAAAATAGACATTTTCTCCCAGATTTGAATTATTAATATGTTGTGAAATTGAATCGATAAGACTATCTATATTTGGCATTTGATACTTGTTTTTGTGGATCGCTTTATTTAATATTTTCGAATCAAGAGCTAATTTTACAGATTTGTCCTTTTTGACCGTAATTACAATGGGAGAAATGAAGTTTTTATCCGAACATTCTTGTATTTTTTCAATGTGTCCTTGTTCAGAAAGTTTCTTTAGCTCAGCGGATACTTTGTCTAATAAGTTTATAGGAACACGGTGGCCTTTTTGGTGTGATGGAGTATAATGTTTGTGGAATTTTGAACGAACTGTTTGTACTTTGGATTTACCAATTCTGGAGATTAGGTCAGGATAATCAATAGCAATCTGTTTTTTGATTGGGCAATATTCTTGATCTACCTGATTGATTGTTATATGATTATTTGATTGATGTATTGAGAGTCCAAGAGCTGGAAACAAATCTCTACCCAATAGAGAACGATATCCATCCGCCACTATTTGAATTTCTATTGGATTTGCGTACCAATTGCTGCTTTGAATTGAAGTTTGGAGAATGCCCACCGTATGAATAGGCTCGTTTGAAAATGTTTTCAATTGTTTAGGATTCGCATCGCGTATCCACTTCGATTTCGAGTCATGGGAAATGATGGAGTTCGCCAAGGATTCATTTATTATTGTGCATACGCTGCCCGAATCCACCGAAACATTTGCTGATGTATTGCCGAAAATTGCAGGAAGATTGATTGCGTCCACTGAAGTTGTGGAATCTGTTGAAGATACTACTGCTACACAATTATCTTCATCTGATGAATAGTTTGACTCCAAATCAGGATCAAAATTGGCCGAAATTTGATTGACATCTTCATTTTGATCATCTTTTTCTACGTTATTAACCCGCGGCTTAGGTTTTCGGTACGAATTGGGATCTTTAGGTTTGCGACAAACCTTTGCGAAGTGATTTTCAATACCACAGTTATTGCATCTTTTTCCCCGAGCGGGACATTTATTACGGTGGTCAGAGGTCCAACTAGATCCACAGAAATGACAGGTTGTAGGCTTTTTCCGTGCTGTTGTATTCATATTGGAGAAAGGGGTAGCATTCGCGATGCGCATCCGTTGTACTTGGTTAACAGTTGAATGTGACTCGGTTTTACTTGCATTCATTTTTAGTTGGTTAAGCGTACCCATCTCGATATTAATTGCTATTGCCAATGCTTTTTCCGGGTCTACTGTTTCTTTAAGAAGCTCCTTTTGAATGTCTTCATTTTGCATATTCGCGATGAAGACGTCCCGGATGATAGTGTCTCCTTTACCTCCTAGATCACAGTTTTCCGAAAGTTCTTTGAGATGTCCATAGAACTTCTCAATAGGTTCTCCCTTTTGCTGTTTTCGTGTGAGGAAGAGGTATCTATCGAAGGTTATATTATGGATACGAATGAAAGTTGTATTTAAAACATCCCAAAGATCCTTCGTTGAGATTGTTTCGAGATTGACGGTTGAATTCTTTGAGTTGAATACGCGCCGCCCTTCCATGCCTAGGCTCAAGTACATCAAAGAAGATGCTTTCCGATCACATAACTTCCACGGTTTGTCACCGCAAAGTATGCCGACTGCTATAACACGTTGACATTGATTTTTCCACGCTGTTTTTGCCTATTCATTGCGGGTACTTCGATCTCGCTCTGATTGTGCCGTCGGGTTGTCAACTGCGTCCTCATATGCTGGTTCAGGTGGTAAGAGAACATGTTCTGGAGGGTCCACCAAGAGAAGGTCCACTTCAATCCCTTTCGGGCGAGGATTGCGAGTTTCAATTGTATTCTCCAAAACTCCCAGCGAATTGGGGGTTCTAGTGTCGCCTTTTCCCAAAAGGGTTGAATTCCAAGTGGGGATTTGCCGCTGTCCTTTGTCGCTGACTGCGCCATGTTATACTCTATCTTATTGAATAGTTTAGGATTCGCGTTGCGAATACTTTGTCTAAAAAATGTGTTAGGAATTGCTGAGCGAATACACTACTAATTGTGTATTACGAATTCTGATTATTGGAAACGCGGTGCGAATCCGTTGCTAAGTTTAACTCAGAAATATGAAGAGCGTTTGCAGAGTAACTTGAATTCAGACTGACTAAATGAAATTATGATTACTTATAATAAACTAGCATGAACAAAATATGAAATAATTTAGTAGACTAACGGGAATATTAATATAGGTGAATAAATAGAAGTCATAACTTTTAGTTATAAAACACATGATATAATTATAGATATAGAGGATAAATAATTTAGTAATCATAAAGGTTTCGATATATATTTAGGTATCCATACGTATCACAGAAATACAGATATTGAATTGACAAAGTAGTACTTTTCACGTCTGAATTGCGCAAGACTTGTTCAGTCTTGTCCAAGACTGGATTCAAGATTTGCCAAGATTTGATTTAAGACGTGTAAGTCTAAAAAGGACATGATCAGAGCTCTGATAAAGTACTCATCCAATACTTGCAATTTCACTGAATCAGCACTGAAGTAGTGGAAAAAACAGGGAAATGAAACACCACTAAAATTTTGTTTTATTTCCTAACACTATCACAGGAAACCAGCCACCAGTAAAATTTGTCCCTTTCTCCTAACGCTAATCGCGCACGTCGAATGGAACAAATTTTACTGCTTGCCGGTTTCCTCGTTTTATCTACTACTACATATTCACCACTATACTTAACTGTAATATGTTATTAACCGTTTAATATGTAACACCACTTTAATATGTTATTAACAACCTGCTTATACATGCGTTTTTCGAACGTTCGCTTATTTCCTTTATCGGACAGACTATACGTGTTGCCGATAATACGTTGCTATATTGATTGAACTATATCGTTTGAGTGAATTGAAACCGTATCGTTAGACTGTTGTCTACAGCTACATTGTCGGGAATACGGGAATACGGGAATACAAGACATTTTCTATTACGCGCACACTTTGCTCAGTCTATAATTGGTTCGTGAAATAATGAAAATGAAAAGTGCATGTCATGCTAAAATGGCCGCCACCGTTGACAAAGAAAGCCACCACCACTAACAGAATGAAATCAAACAAGTGAAAATTTCGAATATAAGATACCCTTAAAAATTAGCTAGTAAAGAGAGTATTTATTAAAAATTTTATATAATTTTTAATTAATTATACAAAGCATTCAATTTAATAGAAGGATTTCATTATTATTTTACTTTAAAACAAGTAATTACTTGGGAAATGATAACTAATTTTAAGTTAAAAATCATGTCAGAATTTTCTAGAATAAAGAATGTTCTAGAAAAATTCTCCATGTGGGGACCTTTATTCTCCACGGTATTTTTTGGCTATTCTTAGTAATAATACAGCAGTGAATCTTTCAATTATAGAATCATAATTATACTCCAATCATTATTATATCAATTATTATAGAATCATTATTATATCAATTATTATACTCCAATCATTATTATATCAATTATTATAGAGTCATTATTATATCAATTATTTTACTCCAATCATTATTATACTCCAATCATTATTATATCAATTATTA
>NC_134477.1:54590575-54625936 GCF_964194025.1 Convolutriloba macropyga
TGATAATTATCATGACTAATAGTATTTCTATCTATTGCATTTATCATGAGTGGTTTCATATATGCTACAAGTTTATTTATATCTTCTCTTCCTAACTCATCTTTTAAACTGAGAGCTTTTAAATCAAGGAAACCAACTCTTGAATCATATATCATTGTTCTATTACTATTAATAATAATAAAAGTATTTTCTTTCTTATTATATTTAATTATACCATAACAAAGTTCATCTGAAATTCCGTCTGTACGATTATAATGGTTACTATTTAACTCATCAATTATTTTACTAAAGTCATGTTCACATTTATATATCTCATTAAAGTTTTTAAATAGATCAGATCCATTATAAGTTGTTAAATAAATAGTATCACAACTCATTCTTGCTGTATTATTTATTTGAGCTGGTTTATGACACATTACAATCATTTGAATATTATAATGTCTACCTTCAGTAAAATAATAGTCTATATCCTTATTTAACTTATCACCCATATCATCAAGTACTATTACACAATTTCGAAATTTTTGCATATTGTTTTTTGTGATCATATTCATATCACATTTATTAAATCCAGTATAAAACTTATTAGTCTCGGGATTTATCCAGTCTCTGTCATCTTTACACACTATAACTATATTTTGATCTTGATTTTGATTTTGTTTTTGATCTTGATTTTGATCTTGATTTTGATTTTGATCTTGATCTCGATCTTGATTTTGATCTTGATTTTGATTTTGATCCTGATCGGTGTAACCACTTCGCGGATCTTGATTTTGGACTGAGTATAATTTTAAGTATTGTCTAACAAAATATGTTTTACCTGTACCAGTTCCACCATAGACAATAGTGTGTAATGGTGACTTTTCATATTCAAATCTAACTAGACTCCTCTTCATATATCCACCAAAGCTTTCTTCTAGTTTTGCATATTTACTCGGTATTGAATCATATACTATAAAACAAAATATAATTAAGAAAATAAAAATTATAACCACACTACCTGTCTCCATTTTTATAAATGAAAACATAGATAAATATAGACATAATTAGACTTATAATTAGACTTATAATTAGACTATAATTGGAGTTATATTTAGACTTATAATTAGAGTCATAATTAAACATTAATAATATTTATAAGAAAATGCTTATCCTAACTTTTGAGGAATTCAATAATAAATTTAATATTGATAATAGTGCTATGAGTGATATCAGAATAAAAGATATAGGTAAAGATATAAGTCTAACACCAATTGAAATTGTAATGAGAGATCAGACTCCAAATAACGTAAGTGAACCCAACTCCAACATTATTGTAAATTTACATCCAACTGAAGGTACACATTGGGTTTTAGTTATAAGAAGAGAAGGTGGTCCAGTGTATTACTTTGATAGTTTTGGTATAGAAACTCCTCCATTATTCTTAGAAGAGTATGTCAATCTAGGCTCTAATGAAAGAATACAACAATATGATGAATCTTATTGTGGGGCTTATTGCTTATACATGATCTATCTTATTGATAGAGGATTTAGAATTAACAATGCTTTGAATATTCTAGTTAATCAATGGAAATATCCAGGAATGTATAATGAGTGTTTCTGTTTGGGTTGTAATGATAAAGTTAATGATAATGATAAAGTTAATGATAATCAGGGAACCTGCTTCACAGATGATAAAGTTAATGATAACGATAAAATTAATGATAATGATAATGATAATGATAATGATAATGTTAAGTTTAATGATAATGATAATGATAATGATAATGATAATGTTAATGCTAATGATAATGATAATGATAATGTCAATGTTTATGATAATGATAATGATGAGACTATCTATCAGAGAAGTAGTTATAATCAAGGGGGTAGTTATAATCCGCGAAGTAGTCCTAATCTGGATATATCACCACCAAGAAGTAATATAATCCAAACAAGTCCTATTGCCATTAATATAAATGATGATCTATATTCATGGTTAAATGATGATGATATAATTACTGAAGCCGCATTCCCAGATAACTTTAGATGTATAATATCTGGTCCTAGTGAATGTGGTAAGACATTCTTATTGAAAAAACTAATTCTAGCTAGTATATACTTTGATAAGCTATATATCATTGGACCTACTGGTGATCAGTACCATGGTATAGAAAGAATAAACCCAAAAGCAGATGTTGAATTTATTAAAGATATAAAAGATTTACCATCTCCTGATAAACTACCCAAAGACTTAAAGAAACTAATGATATTCGATGATGTTAGAGCCAAAGAACCAGTTATTAATGAATACTTTTGTAGGGGTAGACATAATAATTGTAATATGATATATCTTAATCAAAACCTGTTCTCTCTGGATAGGCAGAGTGTTAGAGAGAACTGTAATCTATTTGTCTTATTTGAACAGAGAGGTAAAGCCCTCATATCTGTATATCAAGATTTCTTTAATAATGTGGAACTTAGTTATAATGATTTTGCTAATATATGTAATAAGGTATGGAAAGAGCCTTATAATTACATTGTCATTGATATAACTAAAAATAAAAATATTATTGGTAAACTAAGAATTAATTGGGATCGGAGAGTTTTGTAGTTTAGTTTAAGTATCAGGGAACCTGCTTCGCAGATAAGTCTTAGTCTAAATCTATGACTATGTCTAAGCCTAAGTCTAAGTAAAGTCTAAGTCTAAGTCTGTAACTAAATCAAACAGACCTTCGTCTGCTAACTATATTAGATCAACGAAGTTGTTGCTGGTTACACCAGATGTAAAGTAAAACTTAATACATCACCATTAAAGTCTATAGGTCTTCCATGCTCATCTTTAATATGAAACGTTAAATATTCTATTCTATCTTTAGTTACATTTTGATATAAGATATTAGTTGGTATAATATTTATCAAGTAACCTGGTGGTTCAGTTAGATTAAAAGTATATAATATGTCTGTATCCTTACCATTATCTTTAACACCAGATATCACATTACAATGAATGTTAATATTACTAAAACCCATAATATCAACAATTTTCTGAGATGTATATTTACCTTTATTATAAACTATTTTTCTAAATCCTAGTAATGGGGCTATTGAATTTTCTATGTCAAAGTTAATTGCACCTTGTTTTACTTCCATTAAACTTTTCATTGTATTCTTATCAATTTCTATTATAACATTACCATTAGTTTCTTCTTTTATTAATTCTGCTATTTCATATAATTCATATGCACCTGGTGTAATACCTAAAAGACGGGTATTTGACCATGTTTCACCTTGGGTATCATATATGAGTTGATTGTTCATTCTATTCACATTAAACACTGAGTTATAAACTGATAATCTAATTAAACCTAATTTTGTTTTATTAGGTATAGGTTCACTAAAGTTAAACTTTTCTGTTGGCTTTATCATTCTAAAGTTAAGTGTGTGTTCTTCTTTAGTTTTAGTTAAAGCATCATGTATCTTTTGTAGTTCCCATGAGATTAAGTTATCAGTCATTTTTTATCTAATAAAAATGGATTTTAATTTGGATGCAACTTATGGTTATAATAATGATATACACAAAAGTAAGATTATAAAGTATAAACCAAATAATCTGGCAACAATGAATACAATCAATACTAACATTAATATTATAATCAATAGAGAAGAGAATCATTTAAATATACACGATTCATATCTACAGATAGAGTTTGTTGTATCAGATGATGCTGGGGGTGTATTTGCTAATAATGCTAATTTTAGATTAGTTAGTTATGGTATGATGGCATTGTTTAGTTCAGTTAAACTTGAAACTAGTGGTGGTAGGACCATTGAATATATAGATCATTGTCATCCTAATCTATTGATGTATAAGTTATTAACTAGTACTGATGATGAATATGAGAGTGGTTTTGTTAGAAATCAAGGTAATAGAGAAAGTCAACTTAAAGGTGATCATGCTGCTGCCGAACGAGGTCATATGTATATGATGGTTAAGATGAGTGATCTATTTGGTTTTGTGAATGATTTAAAAAAAATTATATATGGTTTAGGATTTAAACTAATATTAAAAAGAAATAATAATGATAGAGCTCTATATAGAATTAATGCTGGTGCTGATGCAGTAGCTAATGATGGTAATATAGAAATTAGAGATATATCATCGTGTGTGCCTAGTATTGATCCTAGTAATGGTAATTAAATATAAAGAATAATATAGACTTCAGTTATTATGAAAGAAAGACATTTTATAAGAACGTACCTAATGCTACTAACTTCTTGTTTGATTTAGGTATGGAAAGTGGTATGGAAAGACCACAATATATAATAGTTGGTTTTGAAAATAATAATGTTAATGAACAAACTCATGATGCAAGTACATTTCATATAATGAATGTTACTGAATGTTATTGTAAGATTGGTAGTGAGTTTTATCCTGAAGATAGAATGAATATTAATTATGGCACTAATAATTATAATGAGGCTTTTATAGAGATTGTTAGCTTTAATAAAGATTATATTGGGCTACCATATAATATAAAACCGTATATAAATCATAGAACATTCAAAAGTAGTTATAGAATATATGTATTTGATACTAGATATCAAAGTGATCATATAGGTCCACAACCAATACAACTTAATTTTAAATTTAGTGCTGCAGTTGCCGATGTTATATGTCATGCATTAGTATTAACTAGAAAGGTTATTAGTGTTAGTAGTGATGGTAATAAGATGGTTGATATAGTCTCGTAGAGACTAATAGCCAGAGGCTTATCATATCATAGATATAATTATAATTAAAGTCCTTATCATTATTTCCTACTAGTCTTAACGAAACCTTTAGCATAAATAGTATCTAGTTTCTTTTTATTCTCTAGAGACAAACCTCTAGCTTCAAGTTTAGTCTTCGAGCTTCGCTCGCGGGCAGAGCCCGTAGGCTTAGACTCAGTCTTAGGCTTTGTCTTAGGCTTAGTCTTCGAGCTTCGCTCGCGGGTGAAACCCGTAGGCTTATTCATAACAACAAAAGGATTATACTTTTTAACTTCCATTATTTTTTATATATAGAAATGAGTCTTTTAAATAAGTTCAAAACCAATTCATATTGTGTTGGTGGCAGACATTATAGTGGCACTAATAACATAAGAGGAGTTATCTCAGCCAAAGGAACTAAGATGTTAAAAGGTAATTGTGTTAAGTGTAATAGAAATAAATCAATGACAGTATCTGATGCAACAATAGAAGCAGAGGGACTGAAAGATTTCTTTAAAAGTGTTGGTAGAGCTACAGTTAACTTTGGAAAGAAAGTTGCTAAAAATCCAATAAGAGCATTAGAGATTGCAAGTAAAATAGGAACTGCAGCGGCATCTAGAAACCCTAGAGCTGCTTTATCAGCCACACCTGATTTAATTAAATTTGCAACTACTGGTGAAGGTATAAAGGTAGTACAAAAAGGAAGAGGTTTATACTTAGGTACAAAGAAAAGATAATTATTTGATTATGATTATATTTATGTTTATGTTTATGATTATGATTATCGGTATATATTTGTACTAATATTATTATTACTAAAGACATTGTTATTACTAAAAACTAATAACTTTAGTTTAAAAAAACACTTAGTTTAGTTTTCTTGTTCTTCTTATAATCCTCATATACCTTGACTAATTCATTATATTCATCATTATCTATTTTATTATCATTCATTGATTTAGTATATAGTTTATTAAATTTATCACTAAACTGTTTAGCTAGAATATACATTTGTGAATACTTTATAATTTTATTTCTTATTTTAGTATTAATTGTTTTTGATAATGAACCACAAACAGTTGCTGTAGCAAAAGCTGTGGGTATAGAATAAGGTAATCCTATACCTGTTAATGCAACTGATGTTGTTGTTGCTGTTGTTGCAATTGATGATAATAGTATTTCTGTTATCTCAGCTACGTTAATATAATTTTTATATCTACTTAACTTCTTATTATAATTATTAGTTTCAGTTTCATAATAATTTCTAATATCTTTTATAATGTTAATATTATTGTTAAATTTATTATTAGCTTGAATCTTTTCATTTATCTGCTGTTCATTGACAGCAGCAGCTTCGCGCATCAACCGTTCCGATACTGATGATAAATCTGGACACAGTAAGCTCTCACTTGGTGCTGTTGGATCAGTGAAACTACTTCGTAGATTGGTCATTTTCATTAGTGAAAAAACTTTCTATTTCTTTCGTTATATCTTCTTGTTTAAATCCATAATGCATCTCAAGTCTGTCTTTCTCTTTATTATCAAGTAACTTACTTCGTAAAAGTATAGAAATTACATATATTACTATAACACCTCTAAGAGATTTATTGTATTCTTTCATTTCCCTTAGACCATTAGTAAACATATCATCTAAATGTATGTTGGTAACATTCTGATTAAACTTATTATTATCAATCTCTTGTTTCAATTGATTATATTTAGAGATAGTATCAGCAGCAACTTTATTACATAAGTTAACAACATTTGTGACTTCATTTGCTGATTTAATGAATTCTTTAATTAGATTTTCATTAACTTGTGTTTCATTTAGTTGTAATGTTTTAGTTGTAACTTTATCAAAATCACCTTTTCTTAGTTCAGTTATGTTTCTACTTAAAATTTCTATTTTATTAGAAGAGGATAATAAGTTATTGTCACAATACTCTTTATTAACCACATCCTTTTCATCTAACGGAGGATGTACATTTGTAATTTTATAGGTATCCTTCATGTCAATATTATCATTATCTTCTAGGAATAACCCACGAACCTTACTTAGTGTTAGGATGTTTGTTGATGTTAATCCGAGAAGTGAGTTCCCTGATTGATTTTTAGCCTGATTGAATCTGTTTCTTGTCATTATTTATTTTAAGAAATATATTTAATGATTCCAAAACTTAATTATTAGATTCAAAATCAAACTCAGATTTCAATAGTTCCTGTTCATAATATTTACCTTTTATTATCTCTCCATTAATATCTTCTATCTTATATGTTGGTGGTTGTGTTTTTAGAACTTCATTAACTTTAAACAGTTCTCTATTCCAATTAGAAGTGTAACCTTTAGAGAAGATATTACGTTTATCTGCGTTTCTAACATAATCACCAACTTTAAATTTTGGCTTAATATTCTTAAAATTAAAAGTGTATTTAACCTCATCAGGATTATTAGAAGCATCAAATGGTGTCATATTAATTGTTGAATGAATGTTATTGTTATATGTTAAGACTGCATCATTTAATATATTTACCCAATTACCATCACCATTGATGAACATAGGTTTATTTATTATGTGTAATAATGTTCTATTGAATCTCTCTATAAACACAGCTTTTAAATCACTATAAGTAGAATATAGTTCTATCTGCGAAGCAGTTTCACTGATCCCTGAAGCGGCTTTGCCGGTTCCATATTCTTTAAGTAAAGATTTAAATGTTTTATTGTAAAACTCACTAGCTCTATCTACCCATAACTTTTCTGGTTTTCTAGGTTGAGAGCCTCCTTGTGGATTTTCGCCTAATACTAATTTAAAGCCATTAGTTATAGATAAACCAGATTTATTCTTTAATGGAATAACCCATGCATATTTTGTGAATATATCTATAACTGTTAATATAAACTTATAATTATTATTGTATTTACTTAAAGATGACTTATCAATTAAATCAGCTGACCATGTTTCATCTTTATATAATGGTATTATTCTTTCTCTTCTAAACTTTGTTATTTGAGGACTAAATACTTCTTTAGCTAGGAGTTGTTGTTGTTCCATCATTATTCATTTACCATAGTTAAAAACAAAATTATCTAGTTGTTCTTGATTAATAATATTCATAGATAATAGTTGCTTAGATATATCTAGCATTTCGTCATATAATCCATCATGACCAGCTTTTGTTTCTAGTATTAATAATTCTAGTCTTTCTATTAAATTATTTGGGTTGCTATTTAGTCCCCTACCATATACATCATCTTTTGCCCCCATTATACGTTTTATTGTTCTATATCTAGCACTTTTCTTATCCCCTTTTTCCTAAATCATATCTAGTATCCTTTAAAAACGTTTTTATTTTGTTTTCATCTTCCTCGATTTCACCATGTTTTATATTAGGGTTAGTAAGAAAGTTTATAAATTCATCTGAAAACTCATGTATATTATCCTTAACTATAAATGAATTTTCTTGGTAAATTAGTTTAACACCATTCAATTCAAATTCACCAATATCTAAATTTCCGAACTTTAAATTTAATTGGGGATTAGATTGAACTGACATCAAATTAATAATTTGAGCCGTGTCTTTATCTACTAACATTCCTGGTTTATCTCGAGCTTCCTCTACAGCTTTGCCATTGGACTTCATTAAAGCTTTATTAAACTGGGAACCAACTTGCTCGATCTGCGAAGCAGTTTCACCAATCTGGGAACCAGCTTGCTCGATCTGCGAAGCAGTTTCACTGATCATCTTAGTTTGTTTATCTAACTCTTGATTTTGCCAATCTATTGCTCTTAATGTTTGTTCATTATGAGTTAGCCATGTTTCATTGTTTGCATTTAGTGTTTTAGTTAAAGGATCAAATAACTCTTCTATTTCACCATAATATTCTTGTTGTTTTAATTTATCGTCTAATCTATTCTTTCTGTTTTGTTTTTCTAGATTGTTTAATTCTATAAGTTTATCTAGTTTAGTCATTTTTTGTAATTATAATAAATCATCATATAGTGTAATTGCAGCAAGGATTAACTCTCTATCATCATTAATGGTTAGCTTTTTAATATTATTTATCAGCGAAGCTGTTTCACAGATAAGTAGGTCTTTGTTTAAATTTAAATATGCTTCACAGATTTTATTTACTAGATCTCTTTTGAAAAGATATAGATTCTCATCGTGAGGATAACTTTTAATGTTATTTACATAAAACCTTTTATCATCAAATATATTTAAACTAATCTTAGTTGTTTTTGTTGTTGTCATGTTATTACCAACTTTTTGTATTCTACATTCATCTACTGTTCTCTGTATATTATTCATTAATGCATCATAATACTCTTCATGCTTAGCATTATTATGCTTCTTTATTCCTTTTTCTTTAGTATTCTTTGGGCTATCTTTAAACGGGCTCTGCCCGTGGGTAACCAAACTATAAGTCTTAGGTGTTAAAACTATAAATTCCTCAATAATCCTACTCCCAAGCTCGTGCTTGAACTTGCCGGAGACTTTATTATTTGTCTTGATTGGTTTTTCGAGATTGGATAGATCCATATGCTCATCACTAACTTTACCTTCACTATAACTTAATACAAAACTGTCTGTATCCATATAGTGAAGTGTTAGATCTTTGAGGGATGGTTGTAAAATATTAAAGAATACATCATACATGTGTAATTTGCTAAGTTCGAGTATTGTTACTCCCACATATACAGTTGAGCTATATTCTATTTTTTTCTTTATATATTCTATTTGGCTATAATCTTTATATCTAGTTATATTCTTAAATGTTGGTTTACTTACACTTTTCATTATCTTTTCTTCATCATGCAAGAACTTGCTTTGAAGGAAGTGTAGGGGACTTCTTCCATATAGGGAGTTATTCATTAATTTCCTTACATCCTTGTCTGCTTCAGTTTTAGCTGTTGCTCTTTTATTTGTGTTGTTTTGTATATAATCTCTACATATATAGTCTTGTTTAAATTTAATTACTCTATGTATTTTTTTACCTTTACTCCCATCTTAACATAGAACTTTAACATCCTATAATGAACCATATATTCTGTTTTGTTGTTTTGGTCTAAGATTAATTTCTCTGATCTTGCCTTGCCTCCATCTCTTTCTCTGTAACCTAATTCATTATCATTTATCTTTCTCTTATTAGGCATTAGTGCTAACTGTTCTGTTCTCTCTTTACATTCATTAGTATAATCAATATCACAAACTATATAGTAACCATGATTACTATCATCTGGAGTATTCAATATTGTATCAAGAGTAGTAGTATTAAACTGGAAGTCCCTATAAGGTAACTTTTGCATCATTGCATAACCATATAGGTTGTTTGCATCGATGTACCATATGGTCTTACCATCACTGTTATCCGCGAAGCGGCTTTGCCGATCTATATATCTATCACCCATTATTCCACATATACCACCTCTCTTTAATCCAACAAAATCATCTAGCATTTTTTATCTTGTAATGTATCTAATGTTACACCGCTTGACATTAACCAACCATCAAAACTATAACCTGGGAGACTTACATAATGTAGTGGGTTGAGCTTGAATTCTTTCATACTTAGTTTAACATATTCATTCATGCAATAGTCTAATATTTCCACATCATTCTGTAAATACTCTATAGTTGGATCTTTACCAGTTTTATGACTGTTTTCATTATTAAAGTTATCTACTTCTTCTTGTGTTGGTAATTTATTATGTAGCGAGGATTTGAAGTCTTCTATTTTTAGATTACCTATAAGATTTTTATACGACTTTGTCGTGGTTCCCCAGGAGTCTAAACCAAAGTATTCATATGGATATAATGTTTTAGTTTTACATCCATATATCTTTGCCATTTGATCTAGAGGCATAGCTAAGAAGTTATAACTATCTAAGAATTTGAGACAACCAATGCTAAACATCTTAGACTTACCAGCAGTTAGTGGTATGTTATCTACTTTTCTTTTATCATTATTCTGTTTGAAGAGTTCACTGTATAGTAAGTTGAAGTCATAGCCAGAGCCATTATGGGATATTACAGGAATGAAATTTTGTTGTTTATACCTCAGATTACATATCTTACATGCTGGTCCTCTATATTTACCAGTTTCATGACAATGATCTCTTACTTTATCGGTGTAACCGCTTCGCGGATTAATACATGTTTTGCTGCAGATATGACAAGTGTTATTAGTTTCATGGTATAATTTATCTTCTTCTGTGAATATCATCTTTTCATTATGTTTGAAATTATTCTCAGTTTCTATTTCTAACAGATCTCTAGCAAATCTTTTGATACAATCAAGACCGAAGTAGTGCTTGAAGTTACCTTGCCAGGTGTAACCCACAGCTATTGGAATATGTTCAGCTATTACATATTTACTATCATTAGTTGAGACTTCAACAATGCAACATTCTATATCGGCAGTTATAGTATTTTTTATATTCTGACTTTTGTGTTCATTTATAAAAGTAATATGTTTTTTCTTAGGACAAACAATCTCTGGTTTGAATGAGTTGTTGCATTCATGCTTGTCATATTTAGTTTTTGAATCAAACCAATATGTACATCTATCACAGTAATAGAATTTTTGATTCATTCTATTTGGTCGATCTAACAAGGTTTCTATGTTTTTAATTAGAGCACAGTGTTCTGTAGTACCATCCCCCCAAACTAGTATTCTTACATCGTTTCTATCTTTATTAAAGTCATCCACTGGTTTAAACAATTCTACTTTACCCCCACCACAAGGTGTGTATAACCAAATATTAATATTGTATAATTTCTGTATTCTTAATATATATCCAAAGTTATCTTCATATTGTTGTTTTGGTTCAATTAGTTTATCTACATATTTACTTTCACGTGTTGCATTAACTATGACTGGATATAGCCAAGCAGTAACAGTTAGTTGCAAGCAGTTGTATTTGGAATTGCGTATATTTAATATCGATTTAGAGTTTTTGAGATCAGTTGGTAAATCTATATAGCTACCAATAGATGCTTTAGTTGGTTCAATGTTTAATTGAATACTTCTTATTCCAAGAAACTCGAAATCATAACCATAACCTTCATATGTTTCCTTTTCGAAGTTTAGCCAATCCGCGAAGTCTCCATTTTCATAAATCGCATTATTATTAATGTAGTCAGTATTGAAAAATATTTTTGCAATCTTAACGTCTTCTTTGGTTCTCTTCTTATAATCACACTCGACTGTAATCTTATATTTAAAACTCTTAACTCTACGAAACTGATAGCAGTTTTTAATTTCTTCTAAAGAGTAATTAGTTGCTTCATCTATATCTTTAATGTAATTCCCCCTTTATCAGTAATATAAAATTCTTGCATGTTCTGACTGGAGTTTATATCAAAGTCTTCTGTGTTTTCTAGATACTTACGATTATGACTATATGAGTGAGTAGTTAGAGCTATTTTATTCCTAAATTCTTCATGACATTCTTTACACTCATACCTAAATTTAGAGTATATATTACCATCTTCGGCTTTAGGTTTAGTTTTAGTTTCAGCTTCATCAAGATCCATAATAATATCCCTAGCTCTTTTCTGGTGCTGGTTTGTTAAAGTGTGTTTGAGAAAATCCTTCCTTGAACCAAAGGATAAATCACATATATCACAAAGGTTTACATTACTGTTAGTTGAACGAGACATGGTGTATTTTATTAGGGAAAATTATAAAAAAAATAATTTTTCGAAAGTAAAAAATGAAGTGTGATAAGTGTAAAAATAAGCCTTGGAAAGAGTGTTGTGATAATTGTAAAGAATTAGAATATTCTTGTTATATATGTGAGAATGTAGTCAAAGTAAAGGATTATATTGAAGATTTAGGAAAACATTATAATGATAAGAATTTATATTTAACATGTTGTATGTGTGGGGTTAATAAACATATTTCTTACTATAGATTTAGAAATGCTAAGTGTAGATTGTGTATTTATCTTCATAGATACAGATATGGCCATACTAGAAATCAATTCAAGGAGCATGTTTATAAGTATAATATTAATTTATCTGTCATGTAGTTTTTTATTGATGGATTGGTGGAAGGACCTTCGGTCTTGGTTGGTGAAACAAGGCTTGCCCTTCCCCAACCACTTCGTGGATTGGTGTTAGGAACAAATTTTAGTGTTGGTTAATTTACTGTGATTAGTGTTAGGAAATAAAGCAAAAATTTTGGTGAGTTGTATATTATTTTTTTTCTAGAATTAAAACACTTCATATTTTAATGTTAGACTTAGAGTGAATATGTAGTAGTAGATAAAACAAGGAAACCAGCAAGTAGTAAAATTTGTTCCATTCGACGTGCGCGATTAGCGTTAGGAGAAAGGGACAAATTTTACTGGTGGCTGGTTTCCTGTGATAGTGTTAGGAAATAAAACAAAATTTTAGTGGTGTTTCATTTCCCTGTTTTTTCCACTACTCACTGATTAAGACTTGACGTTCAGCGTTCTTTTTTCCAGATGAAGTCAGCTCAGCAACAAACAGTGGTTAAACAACTGTTTTACAAAATAGATTCAATTATATTAAAAGTTTAGTTTGCCTTATTTGAGTTGTACACTTTTTCTACGACGATATCCATTACATATTTGCTACCATGAAATCAATATAATTTTGGTTTTGAACAAATGGTTTTGAAAAATTTGTGTGAAATGTGAGAGAAACCACTCAGTGAAATTCATTTCATAGTTTGAATACTTTTTCAGTTATACTTTAGTCGCCTCTTTGGTATTATGTCACAAAAGAGATAAAAACCCGGGTCGAGAAAAAAAAGCAAAAATATGTAAGATAAGCGGTGAAAAGTTAGTTTTTTCACCGCAAATTTCGTACATAATTTGGCGGTGAAATGCGGTGAATGCGGTGAAATTCTGTAAGTTCACCGCTAGACTAAGCGGTGATCTTACAAAATTTCACCACAATTCACCGCTAAAATATGTAATTTCACCGCCCTTACAAGGGTCCGAACCTCTCACCTCCTGCATGTCATCCACTTCTTCTTCCACTGCGCCATCTCTCACTAAAGTCTATTATTTTTTGTTTGAATATAAATCGAATTCACTCTACTTTCTGCAAAACATGCGCGGTGAATTTTTGTAAGATTTGCAATTTTTAGCGGTGAAATTACATATTTTAGCGGTGAAACGTGGTGAATTTTTGTAAGTTCACCGCTTACTCTAGTGGTGAAATTACATAAATTCACCGCTTAGAAAAAGTGTCAAAAAGATGTAAGATTAATGGGTAGTTTTATTGGGAAGGCAAATCTAACAATTCCTCCCACACTCACCATTAATTTCATCGCATTCTTTGCTGATCTCAAACATCTTTAACAATTTTTTCTAAGCGGTGAATTTATGTAAGTTCACCACTAAGTTGAGCGGTGAATTTATGTAATTTCACCGCATTCACCGCTTATCTTACATAATTTGGACACTTTTTTTCGAAGCGGTGAATTTATGTAATTTCACCGCTAAATTCAGCGGTTAAATTATGTAATTTCAGCGCTACCAGCCGATAAAGTTTTTTTCACCGCATTCACCGCCTGATTTATGTAATTTCACCGCATTCACCGCTTGTCTTACAAAAATATCCGCATTAACCGCTTATCTTACATAATTTTGCGTTGAATGGCGGTGACACCTCGACCCGGGAAGATATTTAGAAAACTTTTCAAGACTAAGATAAAGTAAGGAAAGGTTGTGATCATTTTTCACAACATCACGAAGTAGATGAAATTTCTTAGTGGAGGAATTCAACAAATTAGATGGTAGAAAGACCAGATTAGATTGGTAATAGAAAGAGCAAAGGTTGTACAGAATGAAATTGCTCAAAAAATATTTGAACTCAGTTTTCTTTTTAATTTAAAGAAAGCGAGATTGGTTTTTTTGTATTTTAATGCGCACAGAACATTTTTTGAAAGGATCAGGAGCATCTGTTAAGTTGATTTTTTCAAATCAAAGTACGAGCACATTTCCTGTAAGGCAAAAACTTAGTTTGAGAATAACAAGATATTTTTCCCTGTGAATAAACTGTAACTTTTTCATTCTTCTCTTAAGTTAACCGATACAGAAATGTCAGTAATTATTTTAGTTTCTAAGTTGCCATCTAATATCCGTAGCAATATTTCGACAGCTTAGATATACAACAAGAATTTTTCACGGTTAACAGCAAACTGCCATTGATGTTGCTACCAATCAGTTTTAATATGAAAGCTTCATATAGATTAGGGGACTGAACAAAGTGTTACCAGAATATTTTGCGTGCACATAAAAAATGCACGGTTTTTGCAGGTTACCAATCATGGCAAAATGGGTTTTTCAAATCATTAAAGAAGTGTGGTCCTTTTCCATTATAGCAACACCCCTATCAATCTGTAACCCCGCATTATGTTATATTTACCATGATTTGAAGGGAGGCTTCTATTCAAATGGGCACTAAATTGGGGAGGGAAATTTATGACAGAAAAATCCCGAGTTTGTTTGCCACAGTTCATTGGATAGTTTTCCTAAGTATAAGCGATGAAAAACAAAAACTGACTCGTGATTCAATTTCTTGCAAAAATTTTGCAAGACGTTGAATTCTGGAAAGATTCATAAGTCTTTTTCTGAAATCAGGAACGACAGAACTTCAAATAAAACGACACTCAGCTAGCTTCAGAATACACGCCTGAAGTAATTCCTTAGTGCAGCGTTGGAAGCAAAATTTCGAAAAAACTTTTTTCCATTCAGGTCAAATGATTGATTATCAAAATATATACGAGAGCCATGCGTGAAAAACGCAATATTACCCAACAGCCTTGCAGCAAAAATGCTGCAAATTTAAAACTATTTTGCTATTGATTATGTTCCGGCAGAAAATTGAAAAAAAAATGGAAGAGATATGTATTAGAGTTCAAGATCATGAGTTCTATGAAAACTATGGTTCATTTCAAGTAACTGGTTTTGCTTCAACTAAATGGAGACCACATTTGGAACAAAACCCATAGCTAAAAAAGAATAGTCGGTCAACTATGATCGTTTTTGTAGTTTAAAGTCATGCTCTGATTTGTTCTATCGAGTTCGAATTTATTTTGAAGTCATATTTTTCTGTTTGGGTCCACAGCTTAGTGGTTGTGTTGGAGCTGAGCTTAAGGAATAACAAAATTGCGTAGGACGAAAACTATTACTGTGTTCAATTTTTATCCCGATTATCCATCCCCTTAGCGAGGAAACTGTGTATAGCAAATCAGAAACAGCCACGTATGCCACGTCATCACAAAAATTGTTAACAAACTGAACAAAAATAAGAACTCACAATCTCAATATCTTGTCAGCCTAGCAACTCGAGCTAGCAAATAAACTCAGCAATAAAATTAGTGAAATAATATAGTCTTGAGCAGTATAATTGTTACTGTGTCTTGCTAAAACCAAACCCTTGAGCAGTATATTTGATAAATTTATTTTGTGTCTTGATAACAAAAATTTGCCTTGAGCAATATTCTATCAAAAATTGTGTCTTGTATCGAAAACGTCTCGAGCAGTGAATTCAATTTTCTGTGTCCTGATTTCCAGTCTTCAACTCGTGAGTACTCTGCGAAAATCGCAACACACACACACCCAGGATTAAGTTATAAACCAATTTTTCATAACACTTCTTAGGCATATCTTTTTGCCTTTGATTTGTTTTATCAAAACGATTGAACTGGTAAACATAAAGAGATCCCGTGTTGTGTGATCTGTGGACCCAGTTCAATTGAGAAAAAATCCAATGCTAATTTAGTCAAATTAGTTAATGCAACGGTAAGTACAGCAGAGCGGATATACAGTTACAAAAGCAAACTGCATCAACGAAGTATCCGGACAGATTTTACAACCACTCAGAACGAACTGGGCGGTGTAAAACTTTCTTTGTGAAACACAAGGAGAGCAGCCGTTACATTTGGTCCGCCGAACCGGACAGTGGAATAAATTGCTGTCCAACCCAACAGTCGAAATCACGAAGTCATCGACGAACGAGTACAAAACTCAACGAGCAATTCAACAACGCAAAGCCAATTAGGCAAAGCAGATAGGAACGTTGAAAAGCATAACTCAATTAAAGCAAACAAACAAAGGAGCTGTAGAGATTCAAGCTGCAGTACCGAAGTACACAAGAAGTGACTCCGTCACAGAGTCAAAGCGTTTTGGATCGACAGATCAACAACATGCGAAACAACTGGATTGAGAAGCAGGAAGAAGGTTTTGAGCTCATTAAGAATCGAGATCGACCAAGCAAGCTCAAGACTCTTTATCAGCAGATACTGCGATTGGACGACAGCAATCAAAAACTCGTGATTAAGAAAGCTGAGACTCTCCGAGACCCAGATATTTCTTTAAAACGCAAACTTGAGACAGAAAAATACTTTCAATATTTGAACGCAGAGTGATTACCGTATATCCACAGAGAGACAAACATGTCAGGCCAGCAAAGCCAGTCAACTCTTCATGCCAATGAAGAGCAACCGCCTGCGAACAATGAGCATCAGTTAGAACAAAACGTTGGAATTCCAGAGTTTAACCAAAAACATGATAGCACAAGCTATGCAACGACGAATACGGTTACACGAATCGTGCAGACAATCAACCAGGATACAGAAAACGTTTCGGAAACATCTTCAGTGAAACGTCGCGTTGAAGAACGAATAAAGGAATTTGAAATTGAATTTGAAAGAAAGTTGCAAATCGAACGAGCCCAATTGGATCGAAAGAGGTTGGAGCTAGAAATGCAAATGAAAGAACTAGAGATGCAACATCAGCTTCGGCAAAAGGAGCAACACGTAGAGCGCCAATTGCAAAGAACAGCATTGGAGAAAGATGACTTACGTTCTCAATCGACTAAGGCGCGTGACAAGTCACCTTTCAATTGGACCCCAAAAGGGAGAGATGTATCGGAGTGGGCGAATTCGATGAACAGCACGCAAACACCAATTCGACCAAGAGCTCGCTTCGACGTCAGCCCTGAACAAAATAAGCGTAGGCATTACCCATGGTAACCAAACTCTCGTGAACGCTCAATAAGTGCTGAAGAGCGGGATATATCGCCGATAGCTGGAAGGCACTACAACCCTGGACATTCAAGCAGTAGTTTACCAAAACTCAGGTTGAAAAATTTTGACGGAAACCCGCTGGAGTGGCCTGAGTGGTCTAGCATATTCATAGCAACAGTAGATAAACGCATGATTCCCGACTCAGAGAAAATGAGCCATTTGAAGACACTGCTAACAGGCAGAGCAAAATCTGCGATCTCGGGAATGGGCTATTCTGGACAGTTTTATAGTGCTGCCTGGAACATTTTAGAAAGAAAATTTGGAAGACCGCATGTAATTATAGATGCGCAGCTCGCGAGCCTACGAAAAGCTAATCAAGTGAAACCTCATGATTCAACCAGCCTGATTAATTTTTCCGTTATTGTATCTAACTTCGTGAACGTGCACAAAGAGTACAAACATATTGGTGATTTGTAATCAAGTTCGACATTGTACATGGCAGTTGATAAGCTACCTCAAATGGTGGTTCTACGTCGATGACAAAGACGAGAACTGGCCTGATCTAATCATGTTTGAAAAATGGCTATCACGAATGGCTTTCGTGCATGAAGGGTTTTCATCGTTTAAAGGGGAACAGAAAGAAGAAGACCGACGCAACACAAATAGAGAAAAACGACTCTCGAAGACGTCGGACTTCAGTGCAAGTTCAAACCTGCAAGAAACCAAGCAGACGCAAAACAACCACTGTCCACTAGCGGATGGCGCTCATAAAATATGGAACTGTCCAATATTTAAGAATATGAATGTCAACGATCGCTATGCAGCAGTGAGAAAAGAACGCTTATGTTATGGATGTCTGGGGAAAGGCATGCAATCAAAGATTGTAAAGTCCACACGTGTGGTATAAATGGATGTACCAAAAAGCACAACAGACTGCTACACTCGGAAAACCAAATGGACGAGGGTAGTCACGCAGTTAACGTAAGCGCAGCAACAATCAACCAGACTTACCAAGTTACTAGTTTTCTTCAAAAAGTTCCGGTATCGGTTCAGAGTGGTGGTAACAAGTTGACTACCTACGCTCTCCTCGATAGTGGTTCAACAGTATCGTTCATCGATCAAAGCGTTAAGGATCAACTACAAGCCAAAGGCACGGACGTTACCTTGAACATACCTGGCATACATGGGACGGAAGATTTGAGGACAGAGAAGGTTTCCTATCACAATAAAGGGACTACAGTCAAAGGTGCATTCGATTGAAGCGTTTGCACGCCCATAAATCTCGTTGGGAAACACAGCATATGATTACAAGGAACTGAAGAACAAATTCAGACACCTGAATGTTTTCACTAACAGAGCATTCAACCTGTTGGAAGTAGACATCATACTTGGACAGGATGCCTACGAAATCCAACTTCCATTGGACTATAAGATTGGAACACGAAGTGAGCCTTTTGCCGTCTTAACAGAAATAGGATGGGTAGTCAGTGGTCCCATGACAGGCAAGAAAAGTCAAAATGTTTGTCATTTTGCCTTCACAGAAGATGTGAAAGTGGCAGAAAATATCCAATCATGGTGGGACATAGAAACCTATGCTTCCAAAATAAATGTTGTAAGTCAATCAAAGAAAGAGCGGCAAGCTCAGAAATTTCTAGAGAGCACGACAAAGTTTAGAGGCGAGCGGTACGAAGTGGGCATGCTCTGGATTGAACCAGAACCCAATCTCCCAAACAACTACGGCTCAACCATTGGTCAGCTCTACTCACTGGAACGAAGATTCCAACGAGACCCAAATCTGAAGGACTTGTATCAACAGTCAATTGATACAGATCTTGAAAAGGGATTTGTGAAGATCCTTGGCAAATCGGAAATCAAAGGCACTTTCGGAAAGGAAAGGTATTTGCTACACCATCCAGTACTAAACCCCAACAAACCGGGTGAAGTTCGCCGTGTTTGCAACGCTGCAGCAAAATACAAGGTTGTAAGCCTAAATGACAAGTTGTTAGCCGGACCCGATCTGCTACAAGGGTTGATCAGAACAATATTCAGATTTCGAGAGGGACCAATTGCTCTAACCGCAGATATTGAATCAATGTTTCTGCAAGTGCAAGTTCCCGAACGGGATAAAAGCTGCTTGAGATTCCTGTGGCGACCAACAATGAACGAACCTGTGAAAATATGCGAGTATCAACGTCATGTTTTTGGAGCAAAGTGTTCACCAACATGTGCCAACTACGCTCTCAAGCGAGTAGCTATCGATAACGAGGACGAGTTCCCAGTTGCAGCGAAAACAATCCAAAACAACTTCTACATGGACGATTTCTTCAAGTCAGTCGAAACACCTGAAGAAGCAATCAAGCTTTACAAACAACTGCAACCTCTTCTCTCAAAACATTGATTTGAACTGAAGAAGTGGATCACCAACAGCGACGTGGTAACCGACGCAATCCCAGGGGACTTAAGATCAATCAGCAAAACAAAGCAGGTTGAAGTAGAACCCAGCCAGGAAGGGTCATCGGTGCTTGGGCTTCAGTGGACGACTACCGATGATAGTCTACAGGTTTGTAGGGGTACAAGCAATAAGTTGAGACCCCAATCACCCAAAAGAAGATCTTATCTCTAGTTTAGTCAGTGTTTGATCCTCTTGGACTGTTTGCACCATTCTGTGTCCATATGAGACGACCCCTGAAGAGCATCTGGACCAAAAATGGACAACATTGGGACAACTCAGTAGAACCTAACGAAGAAGAAGAGTTTCTGGAGTGGAAGGCGCAGCTTCCAGAAGTAGCAGAAACCAGTATTGATAGAAGATACTTCAGCACAGCCAAGGACAAATGGGAACTTCATGTGTTTGCCGACGCATCTGAAGACACAATGTGCACTGTGGCATACCTACGTTCAAAGCCCAAAGAATACTCAGAAGACTTAGCATTTGTAATCGGAAAGTGCAGAGTTGCACCGATGCGACACCTTTCCATACCACGCTTGGAACTACAAGCAGCAGTGATGGCGGTGAGACTTAAAGAACAGATAGTGAAGGAACACGAATCGAAGATTCAGAGTTGCAACTTTTGGACAGACTCCAATACCGTTCTGCAATGGATTCATTGCTCCCACCGTAAGCAACAGGTGTTTGTTGCAAACAGAGTGCCTGAGATTTTCGATACAACTAATGTTTCACAGTGGAATCATGTGAGTGGTATTAACAATCCAGCTGACATCGGGACACGAGCGATCAATGTTGACGAACTTAAGAGAAACGAATAGCTCACTGGGCCGGCCTGGTTGAAGCAACGAGAGAACGAATGGCCTGAACAGTTGAATTTAACATTTGCTTCAGACGAACAAAACGACGAAATGGTCTTCTCAGCAAAGGTTGAAGAGAAGAAGCCGATGATTCAGTGGGAACGATTTAGCAGTTTCAATCGACTAGTAAATACAAGGGCATACGTACAGCGCGTATTTATAAAACACAAACCGGCAACAAAAACACTAAGTGTTGAAAAAAGAGAGGGTGCACAAGCAAGCATCTTCAGACTACTGCAGCGAGAACAGTTTGCTGAAGAGATGAAATCTCTCAAGGCTGAAAAGGAAATTCCAAAAAACAGCAAAATCCTCCAGTTTCCACCATTCATTAACCAGCCAGGACTTATTCCTGCCCAGGGCAGAATAGGTAAAAGTCAATTGAACTTCGAAACCAAGCATCCAATACTGTTACATTGGAAGCACCATGTAGTTGAATTATTCTTGCAAAATGAACATAAGAATAATCATCACGAAGGTACTGAACATGTCAGAAACATTGTTCAGCAGAAATTCTGGATCCTAGGCATAGGAAATGCTTTGAGATCGATCAAAAACAAATGCATTAGATATTGAAAACGAAGAGCCCAAACAAAGGCACCAGTAATGGCAGATCTACCTGAAGAACAATTAGTCGCATCAACAGTGTTCTCGAATGTGGGCGTAGACTATTTTGGACCATTCACAGTAAAGATTGGTCGAAGAAACGAAAAGCGTTGGTGCTGTCTATTCACATGCCTTACTGTACGAGCGGTACACATAGAGATTGTACCAAAACTAGATACTGATTGTTGTCTGAACGCAATTCTGCGATTCATTGCTCGAAGAGGCAAACCGATCAAAATGATTAGCGATAACGGGACAAACTTCGTTGGAGCTGAAAAAGAACTGGCAGAGTATATAGCAGCTTGGAACAAGAGGTAAATTGAAGAACATCGGATTCAAAAAGGTATCAGATGGGAGTTCAACCCACCTGCAGCACCACACGTTAGAGGAGTGTGGAAAAGACTAGTTAGGAGTTGCAAGAAGGCAATGTATGCAGTGCTGGGCAATAGATCAGTCACGGAAGATGTTCTGTCAACCACGATGTGTCTTGTTGAACAGACGCTGAATGCTAGACCGCTGACGCCGGTCAGTTCTGATGCTACGGATTTAGAAGCTATTACTTCAAATCATTTCCTACTTGGCAACAAGAACCTTTGTTTACCGTATCTATCAGGTGCAGAGCAATTTGTTGACCATAGAAAGCTCTTCCGACAAACACAAGCTTACGCAGACCTCATCTGGAACAGATTCCGTAAAGAATACTTGCTAACGTTGAATAGTCGAAAGAAATGGCAGACCACAACGGACAGAAGTCTTCAGCAGGGTGATCTTGTGTGGTTAGTGGAAGACAGTGGCAAACGTGGATATTACAATCTGGGTCGAATAACCGAAACCTTTGAAGTGTTAGACGGAGTGATTCGATCAGCGAAAATCCGAACAAAGGATGGATACTACAAGAGGCCCGTAGTGAAGCTCGCTCCAGTACTACCAACTGACGATGACGTTTTCACGAAGGAGAACAGGGCCGGCGATGTTGGAGCTGACATTAAGGAATAACAAAATTGCGTAGGACGAAAACTATTACTGTGTTCTATTTTTATCCTGGTTATCCATCCCCTTAGCGAGGAAACTGTGTATAGCAAATCAGACACAGCCACGTATGCCACGTCAGCACAAAAAGTGTTAACAAACTGAACAAAAATAAGAACTCACAATCTCAATATCTTGTCAGCCTAGCAACTCGAGCTAGCAAATAAACTCAGCAATTAAAATTGTTGAAATAATATAGTTTTGAGCAGTATATTTGTTACTGTGTCTTGCTAAAACCAAACCCTTGAGCAGTATATTTGTTAAATTTATACTGTGTCTTGATAACAAAAATTTGCCTTGAGCAATATTCTATCAAATATTGTGTCTTGTATCGATAACGTCTTGAGCAGTGAATTCAAATTTCTGTGTCCTGGTTTCCAGTCTTCAACTCGTGAGTACTCTGCGAAAATCGCAACACACACACACACCCAGGATTAAGTTAGAAATCAATTTTTCATAACACTTCTTAGGCATATATTTTTGCCTTTGATTTGTTTTATCAAAACGATTGAAATGGTAAACATAAAGAGATCCCGTATTGTGTGATCTATGGACCCAGTTCAATTGAGATAAAATCCAAAACTAAGTTAGTCAAATTAGTTAATGCAACGGTAAGTACAGCAGAACGGATATACAGTTACAAAAGCAAACTGCATCAACAAAGTATCCGGACAGATTTTACAACCACTCAGAACGAACTGGGCGGTGTAAAACTTTCTTTGTGAAACACAAGGAGAGCAGCCGTTACAGGTTGCATATTATTTGCATCTAAATTAAGCAAAATCAAACTTCAAAATAGTTAGTTGCCTATGTAATGGCGTGTTCTCTGTAACGGGGGGTACATAAGGTACTTGAGGGGAGGGGTTGTGCGACAACGGAAAGGGTCTCAAAAACTTGTTAATGCTTTTAGTATAGTTTTTAATAATCATACATGACCAAACTAAGTCGAATGTGGTCTATTACATAAGAAATAAAATCATGTTGGTGATATTTTTTGTGCATCATTTTTGAAAGTGCTCATTAAATTAAAAATTCTAGACAGTTTACAAAGTTTTCATATCAGTTTTAAGTTGCGGGAACAACCAACTCGTTTTGGTTGCGATAAGGACAAAAGTCAATGTTTTTTCAAGTTTCACTTCTGACTTGTTTGTTGCACAACAGTCGCCTCTTTGGTATTATGTCACAAAAGAGATAATATTGTCATTTTCAGTGCTCAAAGGTTCAAAAAATCAAAATTTCTGAATTTAAATTTGAGCCGATAACTCATAGCACACACTTAATTGTATACAACCCGTTAAATTTCCCAAGTTCTTCTGTTCGTTCACTTAATGCAATGAATTTAATCATTTATTAAAGTCTTTTCCGTTACCTACCCATCACACTAATCTCCCACCCCTTCCCTCATTTAAATGTCAACCAAATTACGGTAGATGAATTGCTCTAGATCGAGAGCGCGGGCGGAAGTTTACTAAGGGCCGTAGCCTAGATTTTGTTTGGGTGCAAAAACTTAGACCACGTAAGAATTCGAAGCCGCCACCTCTAGTAAAGCAGACAGACATCTTAACCCTAACATACAACGTCATTGATACTTTACCGCTAACAATCACTTTTATATTAGCAAGAACCTTTTTTTCAGTATGGAAGCAGTTGAAAAATCACTCAAAACGAAGAAGTGAAGCGCGAAAATGTCAATTGAGAAGTCGCAGAATGTTGGAGAACAAAAAGGCAAAAACTGTCAAGTAACATTTTCAAATTTTAACTTCAGTTTAAAATCGAAAAGTGCGCATAATGTAACTTATCATTGTATGGATAAATTTCATTGTATGGTGATTTTCATTGTATGGTTATTTTTACCACGCTTTTGTTTGGCACCGCGGAACTGTTGTGTATTTTACATCTTTTTGGTCTGGATAAAGCAATTGGTTCAGAGAACTGGTTAAGAATTCAACCCACATAGCTAGTTTTGGGAACGAACTCGGCTGATGTGGGGGGGGGGGTGAAGGGGGTACGGAAAAGACTTTATATTAGACATTTAATCATTATTAAGGTGTTTGCGATTAGAATATTATAAACTTTTATTTTGCCAGCATAGCATTCACCATCTAAAACACATTCCTGTTTTGAGAACTGCTTCAAACATTCGTCACAATTGGCATAGCCGTACTCCCATTCTTCGTCGTCTCCGTGATCGAGGTCTTTGCGATTTGGAGTTTTTCCGAGTCAAAATTAGGAAACTTGACCTGGTTTAGTTCGAGTGGGTGGCAACCGCAATCGAAGAATTGTTTATAAAAATAGTCTGCTCCATAATCGAGAACAAACTAAAACCTCGAACGGGGTAGGATCAATTTCCGTTTGAGATTGTTGCTTTGAAAAAAAGGCTTTCATGACTTGACAAGTCAGCTGAGTTTATTAGCAAATTAGAGCTCTAGCCTAAATAAACCCTGATCTCCAAATGGGTGTAAACAGGACAGGATACTTAAAAACATCACGAGTGGCAGCGCAAAAACGTAACATAAAATAGTAGCATTAGATTATACTGATCATATGCTGACACCAAAAGTCATTTTAATTCTTTAGATCATAAGAGCTTAAAAATTGCCCCCCAGACTGATGTAAGAGTAGGGGAGTAATCGTCTATTTGGGGTAAAACGAGGTAAGATTAAGGGGGTATTGGGGGAAATTTTAGGCTTTTACCCCCCCCCCCCCAAAGAAAAACAAACCCAAGAGATGAAAGATTACGTAAGAAATTTTAGGGGGGAAAACCGATGTAAGATTAGGGGGAAGGGTATTGTGCAGGGGGCAAAGGGGGGGGGGGGTAAAGAGGGTAATGGTGGGAACTTTTAATTTTTACCCCCGAAAATTGACACCAAAAAGATGTAAGATTAGAGTGATCTTTTAGGGGTGTAAAACGATGTAAGGTAAGGGGGGTAACGCGGGTAATCGGGAGTAGATTAATATAGATGGGCCGTCAAAAATTGGCGATCATTGATGGCTTAAAGGCTAAGGAGAACTCGCTGCTGGTACAGAGGCACCGAGTTCATGACTGACAGTTTTTGATTATGGGGGCTAAAACAATGTAAGGCTAGGGCTTCCAAGGATGACAATTCACCCCCTACCCTTGCATCAGTTCACCCCCAATCTTGCATCATTTTACCCCTCAAATTTACTCCCTACTCTTGCACTAACCCCCCCCCCCCAAATACCCCCCATTAACGCCACCCTTGCATCGAATTACCTCTCATTAAACCCAAAAATGATGTAAGCGTTTTGTAGGAGTTTGGCTTAGAATTTTTCCCGGTTACCCCTTTTTTACGAGTTCTGTAATCAAGCTTGTTTAATTGGCAGTATAGAGATCCTAAATTTGATATCACGCAATAGATGAATCTAACAAGCCCTAACTGAATAATGGATTTGTTTTTTAAAGTTGCCAGAACATTTTCTGAGATAGAAATGAGTAAAGCAGCAACTGAGTACTGAAAATAACATCAATAAATGAAAATTTAGTTGCGTTTTTCGCAAATTGGATGACACTCAGAAAAAATGGAGTCTCTATTTCCTCCACCAACTTACTGAGTATTTTTTGAATACCTAGTGCTGAGTAAATGTGCGTGTGTGTGTGTGTGAGAGGGGGGGGGGTAATCAGTGAAATGGGGAATTTTTGGGTTTACATCTCCCCCTCCCAAGATGTAAGTTAAGTGTAAGTTTAGTGAGTAATTTTAGGTAGTAGAATGATGTCAGAATTGGAGGTAATGGTGTAAATATTGGGTAATGGGTGTAAAGCGGATAATAAGGAGATTTCAAAATTTTTACCCCCGCCCAAAAAAGATTACTCAAGGCTGTCAGCCTTTACGTATTGTGGCTAAAACAATATAAGGCTAGAATTTCCAAGGGGGGATTAGTTCCCCTCTATTCTTTCATCATTTTACCCCCCTCCACCCAAACAAAAATGAAAAAAAGTTACCCCCTACTCTTGCATCATTTTACCAACCAAAACCAACTCCTACTCTTGCATCATTTCGCCCATTTAAAAAAAATGAATCTATTCTGTTTGGGTCCTCATGTGTTTTTACGCCCTCAGTTACAAAATATCTGTTGTTATATACCACGTTACAATATAAAAACCTAGCATGTGCGCCTGGGGGCGTGAAAAAATCAGTCAATTGAGCTGGAGGGACCAAAACAATATACATCCAGAAAACTACCCTCTACCCCCACTCTTGTTTCGATCTACCTCTCATTACCCCCAAAACGATAAAAGAGATATGAGTGGAAATGGTTACCATTTGCCGCAATTACTCCCCTAAACCCCAACCCCCACCCTAAACTTACAGGTTTCTTGGGGTAAAAATTTGACACAGGAACGTAAAATCTGAAAGTTCTCTAAGAAACATTGCTCACGTGCTTCCCATTGGGTCCTTCTGAAGAGGATCAAAAAATTATTGTCATTTTTTGACTAAACTGTTTGATTTGTTCCCCTTTAATACTTTTGTGAAATAAATATTGAGTGGCAGGCCTCTTCCGATGATACTTTTGTCCCGCAAAATTGTTTTTGACTTCTTTTCAAGATCAGTAGTTTTCGTTCTTAAACATTATTGAAACTTTTACGGCGGAAAGCTAAGATCGGGTATCATCCGGAAAGCAGGTTTTTCTTGCCACAAGTTGCTACGCATGCAATGCAGTTCTGTAGCCAAGCTTGTTTAATCGGAAGTATATAATTCTCTAATTTGATGATAGGCGAGTAGTAGTCAGATCGATAGAAGTAACAAGCACTAACTGCCAAACTGGTTTGTTTCTGAAAAGCGCCAGAAGTTTTTCCGAGGTAGCAGCATCTGAGTACTGAAGATTACTAATTAGAAGAAAAATAGAAGGGTTGTTCGCAATTAGTGTGACACTCAGGAAAGATGGAGTTTTCAATCCCTCTACCATCTCACTGAGGAAATCATTAAGATGCTGTCGATAATGAAACTCTTTCCAACATTACTCAAAATTATTTGACAATATCAGCTTTTTCTAATATATGAATTTTCCCTGGATGGCTTGCCCTGTGGATGAAATGCCAAAAACAACCAGCTCTGATTTCTCTGATAAGAATTTGAAAGGGTTGTATGAAAAATATTCAACAAGAGCAAATTTATTTCTCTAGGTTTTGATTGCAATCATTATTTTGGTCAACACCGAAAAAACAACGGCATCGTCAGCGCATTGGTTGGAAGTGCAGTTCAAAAAATTTGATAGAACATTGACATTCATATTGAGAAGAAATGGATCAAGACCAGTTTTCTGAGGAAGTCCAGGCCTAACCACAATTCAATCAGTTTCAGCTTCCCGTATAACTACGCTTTGATGTCAGTTGCTAGGTAATCGCTAGGAAAAATGGAAGTCGTAGAGCAGAAAGCGAGATGCTCAAATTTCTAATGAAAAGTGACTGTACTATTGAGTTCAATGTTTTTTCACAAATCTGGAAACTCCGCCGGTGAATACGAATTTTTCATCAAGTTTAGGTCTTACACTTTTTGTCAGAGAAACTAACAATTTTTAGAATAAGAAATCGAAAAAAGTAGGTCTAGAGTTCAGCGGATTCTCTTTATCTCCTTTCATGTGGACAGGCCAAATATTTGCCAATTTTAGCAGAGATGTGATTTTGTTTTTCTGCAGGTATTAGTTTTGAAAGAACACATCAACTCAGTTAAATTATGCACCTATCGTTTAAAGTCTATGCCGGGATTGTGGAAGGACCAAATGTTGGATTTTTATTAAATTTTTTAAGAGCGTTTTGAAATTCAAATGTGGCAAAAAAAGGAAACGAGAAATTTTTAGGAGTGATTTGATGAAAATTTTGTCTAAGGGTAGTTGTTTTAAATAAAAATTTACCAAGTCAAGTTAGTTTGTAGTTCGCAAAATTTGTTCTGTTGGCTATTTATTCGTCAAAAACTTTTTTTAGGGAATGATTTAAGATTCTTTGCATTGTGCTTTGTTTCCTAAAATTGATCAGATTTCACTGTTTTTATGAGCAATCAGCGGACTCAATCCAATGTGCTTGAAAGTCATCATCAATTCGTCCCATATTCTCTGTTTATCTTATCTTTAAACGTCAAAAACCGTGAAACTTCTTCGATTGTAAAAATTCGATTTTTTTTGATTGACTTATCAGATGTATGTGAATCAGCAGGCCAGAAATCGGGTTTGCTAAACAAAAATTTCTTAAAAGAGCTTGTTGTCGGATTACATGTGCAACATTATTTTCAAGACGCAAGAACATTGCTTGGACGTGATTTCGATACATAAATGAAATTGCAGGTAAGAAATTAAAAGTTTTTTTTTAATTTCAAGGGATCTTGTATCAAGTAATTTGGCCTAACAGAAAACGTTTCCTGATTTTTTTTTCGTTTTTGTTGCTAGTGCAAGTTGTGTGCAAGATGAACGCTTCCGATAGAGGAGTCGAGAACACATGAAGTCATCTCTTCAATGAAGTTTAATTTTGGTAGTTTTGATAAAGTCTGAAAGACTGATGCACCCATTCCTGGTTGCATTTCTTGAGTTCATAATGTTTAATCCATACTGTAAAATGATTGTATCTAGCTTTTTTCCTTGCTCTTTACGTAGAAGATGTTATAATTCCCTGATAAAGTAATTGAGATACTTTCAGTAGAAACTTTGTCAATGCAAAAAGCGATTCCATCCATTAACGGAAATCAAAACTGCTTTTTTGGATTGTAAGAATATTGAACAGCTAAATTTCATTTGTTAAATATGTAGTTAAAGGTAATACTAATTTTCGAATTGCAAAATTTTGGTACCTATAACAAAAATTCACTTCTATTTTGTATCCCATGTATCAAATCTTTGGACATCAAATTGATAAGGGTTTGGGTTGTAAAGCATAATTCTGCCACGGCTTGTGATAAAAGATTTTTTAAACCACAAATATATATGGGTCCGAAATATTTGACTCAAATCTTCATCTGTAGATGAAGTTTCATTTGTAAACTTTGGATGTTAGCATGACAAAACTCTAAGTACTTTGGCCGCTTCCCAAACTTTGTGTACCTTTTGAGTTTCCTCTGAAGTACCAGAGCACTTTAATTTTAAGCAATGGAATATCAACTTATAAATTGAATGCACGTTGTCATGATACAGCTGGTTCAAGTTTGTGATACGGCGTTCTGGCTCGGAACTCTGGGACTGATGTTGTTTACATTGAGCACTACAGTTTCTTTAAGACAGTTTCAGTGAGTCCTATTCAAGATTTTTTAAAACCACAATTTTGTCAGTTTTATCTTGATTTTGAGGTATCTCCGTGAATATAGGTCTTAAAGATAACACCAATGTATTGATATTAAAACTTTTTTCAGTTTTTGATAATCTGCAATTAATTTTTAATCATTCTTGAAAATTTTTTGAAAAATTACTAGTCCTATCCTTCAAAATAAGAATTCTCAGTTTTTTTATTCACACTTGTTAACAGCGTTGAGTTTTCCAAGTGTTCTGGAGACTTAATAAGCATGAGTAGGTACGTCCATTGGAACAATCGCATCATCCTTAGGTTTTTGAATTTTGCTACTACGCAAAAAGCAAGTCTCTTGAGAAGTCTTGTAATAACATTTTTTGAAGTTTCTGATCTGTTTTTGGATCAAACTGAAACTCTGGTGATGGTGACTGTTCATCTGATTTCAAGCCATTTACATCTAGGCAGTGATAGGTATTGATTTTGGTCTGCGGTCCCATGAGCAAATGCCCAAGAAATATATTTTTGGATTTCATTAATTAGACTCATCAACAAAAAGTGTTTAAGAAGTTTCTTTATTTAGCTGTTATCATTCATCAGGGGTTGGTTAGTTACAATTTTTACAAATAGAGAAGTTGTCAATTTTCAAAGCATTTTTATATTCAAAAGTTTATGTAAAGGGACTTCGCAGAAATCGTTTAATTCCAGCCGCCAAGTACAATTCAGTTTCTTAAAAAAGAGCATTTAAAAGTCAATTGCAAACGTTTCTCGTCCTACGCAGAGCTGCCGCTCGTGTTTGTTTTTTTCCGGATTTTCGGCCACGCAAACTTCTGCAGTACAAAATTTGTTGTTCTTCAAATTAACTTCATTTGAACAAATTTTTCGAGCGTGTGCAAGTAGGCTGCTGTTTTTTACAGTTTGCGGTCAGTGAACTGTTAGTGAAAAATTGACCCTGATTAGATTTGCTCTCATTTGGCCAAGTCTGTTCTGTAGGTTTTATTACGCTCATTTATTATCTAGTAGACGACCTGTTTAGTTTTCTATTATTTTTTTCGACATTCGCGTCAATTGTTGTCCGAATTTCTGCCACTTTTTGGAGAAAACTGTCTATTTTGGCTATCACGATTTGAGTGTTACCCTAGAACTTTCAGTTGCGTTCTAATTCGGAACTCGAAAATTGGTTCTTTTATTGGTAGTTATGACCTATAATAAACCTTAAAAATATGTGAACTAAATTTGCTACCTTTAACCGTACTTGGAGCCAGGTTCCTTTCAGCACATGCCAAGTAAGTAATTCTTTTCGATGTCATTTCTTAGATAAATCAACAAATCAACACGCACGATACCATTGAGTGCACCAAAAAGGAGCATTTAAAGCTCAACTGTTTGAATAAACTGAAAATGAGCTGTCTTAATTTTCTGCAAATTTTCTCTCCTGTTCAAAAACTTCTGGGAAATATTGTGCTCTGATGTGAAGGCTCTAAAACTGAAATGTCGAGAGCACCCCCTTCCGGGGTTGTTACAGAGTAAGGGTTCGATCATCTGACCACGATATTGCTACGGCAAGAAAACTTAAAACATTTGAGTAGGTCAGATATAGCAAAATGAGCAATTTTTTGTCTTGCAGAGCCACCTAAAAATTGTTTAAAGGCGTAATTGGATACTAGCACAGTTTCTGCTTAAGAGCTCAGTTCTGTTTCGATGCTGGGCACGGAACCGAATAATTGAGAGGGGAGTAATTTTACTTGAATTGATAACAGAAAACATTTTCTTTTATTTTTGTGAGCCTATAGCCTAAAGCGGACCAACTTTTTGGCATAATTTTTGGTTGTTTTGAATAGAAATTTTTCAAGTATTGGAAAAACTCGCTTGTGAAGAAACTGTCACTCTCAAAATTAAAACTACTGTCAATATCGCCAACGTCTCTCGCTTTACCCAGAACTGCCGCTCGATTTGTATCGTATTTTGAATTAGATTCCGAATAATCAATACTGGCTGCGCAAATATCTGCAGCACATAATTTGCTTTTCTTCAAATTAACTTCATCTGAACAAATTTTCCGAGCTTGTGTAAGTAGATTGTTGTTTTTGCAGTTTGTGGTCAGAAAAGCGTGAAAACTCACGCATTGTTCATAATTGAACAAGTTTCCACAGGTCAACGAGATGGCTTCAATTGTACCAGCGAGATGTATAATGAAGATTACAACTCTACCTGCAACCACCACTAAAATTGAAATTTTGATCGTGATTGGATATGCCCTCATTTGGCCATGATCAAGTATATTAGCAAAGAGCTCCGTAAAAGTGAAGATTTTTTAAAAAAACGATTGTCGGAAACAACTAAATGAAGAAGTCAGTTCTCTAGTAATGTTTCATTACGCCTTTATTTAGCCTGTTTAACATCTAGTAGCCCTAGTAAAGCACGAATTGATAACTTGCAAGAATCTTGCAAGATTTTGAATTCACTCGGAAGACGATGCTATATAATTTTTCGAAACAGAATTTTAAAAACAAAAATTACTCCAATTTAAGAAACCTGTAAAGCCAAAGTTTGCAATACAATTTTTGTCGAAATTTTTTAGTGGAGAAATACACTTTAATTGAAATTAATGATCTAATTCATATTAGTTATTTAGAAAAATTTTCTGCTCGTTAATTGGCACTGGTAATAAGTTTTGGTTAAGTTGTTCATATCCATATAGCTTTTGAAACTGAAATGCTAATCTCTGATAAAAAATTAAATACCCTACCAAATGAATTCAAAATCTTGCAAGATTCTTAAGTTATGAATTCTTGCAAAACCAGGGAGACGGAATGTTTATTTTCCTACAATTAATTTACGACCCTTCCCTCAACTGCTGTTCAAATTTCTGTCACTTCTTGCGAAAAACTGTCTGTTTTTGTAATCAATGGTTTGACAGTTGCCGAGAAATCCGAATTTTAGTTTTGTTTCTTTTATTGGTAGTTATAACCTATAAAATACCATTAAAACACGATTTTAATGACTCTATCCGTACTTAACGCCAGGTCAATATCAGAACCGGGCAAATGTAATTGCAAGTCTAGGTATCAGTTTAGGTCTCCGACGCAGGGCTTATGATCATAACATATTTTAGTCTTTTAAGCTTTCTGAAAGTGTTGGCCAAGACTTGGCAAGTTACAATCCAAGTCTTGGCCAAGACTTCACAAGTCATAATTCAAGTCCTGGCAGTTCAAAAGTGCAAAAAATTATCAAAATGAGCCGCCGAAACAAGTCAACAATAGCCGGAAAAACGTCAAAAATAGACAAAAACGTCAGATGTGATCGAACAAAATAAGTGCTTGCAAACCTGATTGAGAAACATGTGGCAAATGACACTAAAAACATTGAGCAATTTCAACTAAACAAATAACGCTTTTGTATTCTAATGCAAGTTGGCGAACAGGCGTTGAATTGGCAAAAAAAAGAATTTAGACCGAAAAACTGACCGGGCATCTTTTGCAGGGGTCGGGTCAGCATCTGATGTTTCGGCCAACCGGATATGTCGATCAGTTAGTGCCAAACTGCCGGATGAAATGCTGGTTCTTCTCTTTATGTCTAAAAATATTGTCCGGCATTGTTTCTATCTAGTGAAAAAAACAAGAAGAAGTAAAAAAAAACAAAGTCAAAGTTATAGTCAAATAATCAATAACTGGGTATTTTTATTGTCACTATGGCCATTTAGCAAACTTATGACCTTAGATTTTTGTAATAATTTCATCAGCTTATGAGAAAAATACCGGTTTTGAAGTGACAAATTTAGATATGTCGGAAATGAATTGCCAAAAACACCTTTGTTTAACTCTTAATCGCTTTATTCCCCTCGTAGTTTGGATTTTTCTTATCTTTTACGTACCACCAACATTGTAATTTTTGAGTCCCTAATTTTCACCGCTTTTAATTCTCTATATTTTCACCCCGATTGTACTCCTTCCTTTATTTTTGCAATTTTAACATTGTACTATAATCGTTTAACCATGCCTCGCGATGCCTGCACGTGCCTCAGGACTTGATGAAAATATCACAATAAAACATGAATGCAAACTATCAACCAAATACGGTTGAAAACAAGGTTATAATGCCGATTGCTAATTGGTGAGGTGAAACATTTGAGTTGTTAAAAGATATGATAATAAATTATGGAAGCTTAAATGAAATGGGAGGAAAGGAGGGTGGAATCCTAAATTTCCTATTTTCCTATTAATCGCCCAAAACCAACAAGAAAATACACTATGGTACCAAAAAACTACATATGCTTGAAGAATCTTTAAAATGCTCTACAGTAGTCCAAAAGAATAAAGTTTTGAGCGTAGACCAGTTCTCATGCAACGAATCATAATGGCACTTTTTAAACCACCTTTCAGCAGGTTTTTATGGTTTACAAACACGCTTTTAAAGAAACCCGTCATTTTATCTTAATAATCATACCACTTTTCTTCTTGCTTCAAAGTTAACAATACGTTTTTAATATGATTCAAATGTTGATTATATTTTGGCTTTCTCATCACTTCTCAAAACTTTAGCAGGCAAAATGTGCCGTTAAAATCTGATTTATGTGCAGGAGCTTTATGTTGTTGGAAAAAACCTATAAACTCAATTTTTTCCGTTATTCTTCTAGACGTCAAAGTAACCTAAAGCGTTAAGATTTTTGGGAAATCTGGCGAACACGCTGGACTCATTCGATTGCGTTGTACTCGAAAACCGAATATCCCGATGAAGAGGAGTACATCATAACAATAAGATGAACTGCAGAGTACTACAAGCGTCTTGAACCGAGTTTTTGAATAAATTTTTTAGCTTTCATTACTCGTTTCCACTTTTACCGAATTAATAGTTTATAAAAATGAATACCTTGGGTCTGTTCGGTTTTTGAATAAATTTTGTTTTTGAATAAATTTTTTAGCTTTCATTACTCGTTTCCAGTTTTACCGAATTAATAGATTATAAAAATGAATACCTTGGGTCTGTTCGGTTTGGCTCATGATTGGTCTTGGGTCTGTTTGATCTGACCCAGTATCGGCCTTGGGTCTGGCCTAGTGTGACCAAGGTATGTTCGCGTGGTGCATACCTGAATTTGGTTCTGTTCGGTCTGAACCCCCTGTCCTCGGCCCAAGTCACTCTAGCACATATCTGTTTTGGTTTGGAGACCTCAACCTGGCGATCGAAATTGTCCTGATCAGGCCGTCCCAGATCAAAAATTCTTATGATCAGACTCAAGCACGCTGTAATATCGAACGCAAAATGGTCAGCCGTGCGCTCGAAATGGTGTCTGATCAGGGCAATTACGGTGGTGCGGTATTTGGAAAATTTGTGGAGTTTTTCCCGTTTCCCGAATTTCCCTAAAACTGAGGAAACTTATTCACGCCGCTTTCCTCCTTTATTGAAAGGAATTATCAAAAATGAAATTGATTTGATTTGTTGTTGATGTGAAATTTTA